>NW_022681474.1:13783565-13875518 GCF_009764315.1 Trachypithecus francoisi | reverse complement strand
GTTCGATATCGAAGGACAACCTGCAAAGCAGAAGGGGAAATGGCTGTGCTGGATGGGCAGCTAGAGGAGTCTGTGCAGAGCCTGGGACCCAGTGCAGACACAGAGCTGACATGGGTAATGCGGTGACGTGGCCACCGTGGAAGTGGGCAAAGTTACAGGCTTCAGACTGACATGGAGGGGATGGTCTAAAATGATCCTCCGTTTCCTTTAATCCTAGCAACTGCTGGCTTACAGGGTGGGGCAGTGAGATCTGTGGTGGCCGCGAGGAGAGACAGGGATTTTAGTTAAACCCCTCTTTCTGGGAGAGGGGAGTAGTCATTTCTGTAGGGCGGTGAGCATCGTCCTCTCAGGCAGCTCAGGCTGCTGTAATGAAACACCATTGACTGAGTGGCTTCTGAACAACAGGAATTTGTTTCTCACAGTTCTAGAGGCTGGAAGGCAGCATCAGGGTGCCGCACGGGTGGGTTCTGGTGTGGGCTCCTTCCTGGTTGGCACACACCTTCTCTCTGGCCCTGACACAATGGGAGGCTGAGGGATTTGCTGGGCCCCTTTCTGAGGCACAAATCCCATTCAAGGGTCTCCAGCCTCGGGAACTCATCACCTCCCAAAGACCACCTGACAGCATCACATGGAGGGTGAGGATTTCAACCTGTGTTTTGGGGGGCAGGCAGGCAGTTCGTAATCGTCACCCTCTTTGTGTATTTCTGACTCAACATTGAGTCTGCATTAGGCTTTCCAGGAGACAGAACCTGTGTGGACACTGAGCAAGGTCAGAGCTGCAAACATGTACACATCGGGGACAAGGGAGCTGCCAGGGGTGTGAGAACGGGGTTTCAGCGTCAATTGGAGCTGCTTTCCTGGCGAATGTACTCATAAGCTATCCTGGCAACATTTGCTTTTCACGAAGAGTTGATCAGCCAGTGGGGGCAGCAGGCGGTGTTGCCAGAAGCTTGGAACTGATGGGCAGCAGAGAAGGGGAGAGGCCACGACCTTGGGGTGGTCAGCAGTGCCAGGTGTCTGCCCTCCAGGCCTCACCCCTGTGATTGTGCAGAGACCGAGCCGACCGGGGCTTGCCGGCCAGTGTGGCTCTCATGCAGGTGATTATCGGGGTGTGCTTTCTATGTAATGTTCCCTCAACCCCATGCCCACCCCACCAATTTCTGTGCCTAGCAGAAATCATGCTGCGTTTCCTTGATGAAGCCTTGAGTTTCCTATGGAGATGTAGGAATAGCATGATTTGGCTCATGTCAAAATACTTTGCAGTGAAGCTGCACGGAAGAGGATTCTAGGCTTCCATTTGACATTTTCGACAATGCCTGAGTGTTACAGGACCGTCTTGCTTGTTAAAAAGCACCAGATGAAAAAGGCTACTGGTTAATAAAGGAGACTTTTTACATTAGCACAGAGAGGGAGGCTTGACACAAATTCAGTGTAACGTAGGTGTGTTTGTAAGCCATCAAAGGGACGATCTCTCTGCTCGCGATACATGTTTTCTGGTATTTTCTTTTGTTCTGAAAAAGGATGACTGGCATTCGGTAGAGTCATTCCAGAATTCACCTGGAAGGTGTCCACATGGTGCCTTGTTTTCTCCTGACATTCTGGGCACCACGAGGAATTATTCCTGTCTTCAGCACTAGCAGGAGACTTTTCCTGAACACCTGCTCCTCTTTGGCGTTGTGAGTGTGAAGGGGTCAGAGTGACCCTGTCTTCATGGAGTTTTCAGACACCATGGGGACAGTGTGGCACGAGTGTCGGGGTCGGGTGGGACGGAGGCTTTCCCCAGAAAACAGCTGCCAATTCCAGGACGGCCCTCGACCCCTCCTCCCCCTGTTCCTCTGCTTCATGTCTGAATTAAGGCTGTTCTATCGTAGCGGGGGTGTCATGTTAACTGGAAGTGTGCTTTTGTCCTGGGCAGTAAGTAAATTAATGGTACATTTGTCAAGGACAGTGAGGTTTGATTTGATGAATCCAGTGGGGAAAAGGAGAAGGGGCTTGGCTGGTGGGGGGACGTGTGTGATGGGAGCAGAATGGAGCAGCCATGCAGGCTGTTGGGATAGAGGGGCCACGCCCGCATTTCCATGGGGCCCGTTGCTGTTTGTGCCACTAGACCTGAACCTCTGCCTCTACTTCTAACACCCGCATAGTGAGGAAGCTCCTGATGGGCCTGAGTTGTTACTTCCCATGGCCATCGCTGGGAAGTGCCCCGGACGCCTCTCCTGGCTGGTGACGGTCCGGGCCTGGACACTGGGTTCGTCCTGAGCTCTGGGAGGGGCTTGGACTCCACGCGCAGCAGGCACCTGCGGATCCCTTTGGACGTGAGATGTCCCTCTCCCCCCCTTGGCTATTGGGAGCCACCTCGCAGGGGGGTGAGGCAACCCCCGCGAGGTGGGGACCAATAGCCACCCCCTCTCCCCCCCTTGGCTATTGGGAGTCATGGTGGACTCACAGCCTGTTTAGGATATTGTGGGTATTATCATCTCACCCTCTGGAAATTATGACCTCTTTCACAGAGGGGTGTACACCTTCAGTGTATTGCTCAGGGAACAGTGATATAATTAATTATTAAACATCAAGAATTGAATTTAATTATCAATAATACTATCAATTAATAATTTACCATTAATTATTAATAATTATTTTATATAAATGATGATGATGCCTAAAATTAATTTTTAATATTAATGTCATTTATCAATATCATTAATTCTTAACATTAATGATTATTTTATTGCCAGCATCCCTCAGTATTAAGTAACATTAATTGTTGATATCACTATTTTATTATTAATAATGTTAATATTATTAATACTAATCATTATCATTTTTAACCAGTGTGTATCTTTAGTATCTTGATTGTCATTATTAATATCAGTGATTACTATTAATTTTTATTATATTTATTAATATTAATAATATACTTGTTCCTGATATCCGGCGGGGAGAAGATGATATTACTCCCCATGTTGTAGAAAGTGTGCACTCCTCTGTGATGTTATTCCTAATAGCCAGGGTTAGAGGATGACATTATTGAAACTACCGCAGTGTGTGTACTTACCTTTGATCATCTTGTTCCTTCTATCCAGGGTGCGAGAGGATGATATTACTCTCAGTATCGCAAGATGCGTGGACCTCCACTGTGTTTTTTCCCTAACATCCAGCCGGGGAGAGGAAGATATTACTAATAGCCGGGGAGAGGAAGATATTACCTCCAATATCGCAGGGGTGTACACCCCCTTGTGATATTGTTCCTTATATCCTGGGAGGGAGACGATGATACTAGTGGCAATATGGCAGAGGTTTTATATGCCCACTGTGCTATTGTTCCGAATAACATGATATGACTCCCAATATCACGGGGGGGTTTCATCCTCCTGTGATAATGTTTCTTATATTCAGGGGGAGAGGATGATATTACTCCCAGTATCGCAGGGGTTGTACACACCTCCTGCAATATTGTTCCTAATATCCCAAAGGGGAGAGCATAATATTACTCTCAATATCTCAGCCGGTGTACACATCCTTTGTAATATTTTTCTTTATATCCAAGATGGGAGAGGATGATAAGACTCCCAATATGGCAAGAAGTGTACAGCCACCCGGGATGTAGTTCCTAACATACAGGTGGGGAGAGGATGATATTACTGCCCATATCGCACGAGTTGTAAAACCCCTTCAATATTTTGCCTACGATCCTGAGGGGAAAGGATGATATTACTCCCAATATCGAAGAAAGTGTACACCCCCCTGGGACACAACCCCCAATATCCACGTTGGGAGACGATGACTATATGCCCAATATCGCAAGGGATGTACGCAAACTCTGGGATATTTTTTCTTATATCGAGAGTGGGAGAAGACGCTATTACTCCCAATAACGCAGGGGCTGTGGTTGTACACCCCTCATGTGATATTGTTCTTAATATCCTAGGGAAGAGAGGATGATACTACACCCAATATCGCAGGGAGTGTACACCCACCCAGTGATGTTGTTCTTAATGTACTCCACCTCCACCACCAAGGATATCATTCCTAATATCCAGGGGAAGAGAGGATAACATTATGCCCAATATCGCGGGGCAGTGTCACACCCTCTGTGATGTTGTTCCTAGTATCCAAAGGTAGAGGCGATGACATTACTGGCCATATCGCAGGGGGTGTACACCCTTCTATGATATTATTTTTGACATTCAGTGGGGGAGAGGATAACATGAATCTCATTATCGCGGAAGGTGTACAGACCTAATGTACAGGGGAAAGAGAAGAATATTGCTCTCAATATCACAGGGGGTGTAACTACCCTGCTCCCTGTATATTGTTCCTAATATGCAGCACAGTGGAGGCTGATAGTACTCCCAATATCCCAGAAGGTGCACACACACCTGTGATATAGTTCCTAATATCCAGCGGGAAAGAGGCTGATTTCATTTTCGATATCGCAGTGGGTGTACACCGCCTCCAACCCCGGGGTATCGTTCCTAATATCCAGGCGGGAAGAAGGTGACATGGCTGACAGTATCGAAGGGGGTGGACAGCTCTTCTGTGATATGGTTCCTGATATCCAGGGGGTGAATGGATGATATTACTTCCGATAAAGTAGGAACCATACAGCCACCCTGTGATTTTGTCCTTAATAAACACAGGGGAGAGGTGATATTACTACCAACATTGCAAGGGGTGTACACCCCTCCTGTGATATTGTTTCTTATATCCAGGAAAGGAGAAGATGGTATTACTACCAATATTGAAGAGATATACAAACCCCATGGGATATTGTTCTAAAGATACAGGTTGAAAGAGGATGAGACTCCATCCAATATAACAAGGGGTGTACACCCCGCCTGTGATATGAATCGTAAAACCTAGAAGAAGAGAGAATGACATTGCTTCCAAAAACACACGGGGTGTACACCCACACTGTGATATTGTTCCTGTCATCTAAAGGAAGAGATGATGATACTACTCCCAGTACCGGAGAAGGTACACACACCCCTGTGATATTGTTCCTCATAACTTGTGGGGAGAGCATGATATTACTTCCAGTATGACAGTGGCTTGACACCCAGTCTGTGATATTGGTTCCGCACACCAACTCTGTGCCCCTCGTTTCCCATGCGTTCTCTCCACAGTTTTGGAACCTCGGGGGAGGCTTTGTCTTTGGTTACAGATGAAGAGAGGAAGGGTCTGAGAGGTTAAGCAAGTTTGTTACTGGAAAGGGGTTCCAATCCAGACCCTAAGAGAGGTTTCTTGGATCTCACAGAAGAAAGAATTTGGGGCGAGTCCATCAAGTGAAAGCAAGTTTATTAGGAAAGAAAAGGAATAAAAGAATGGCTACTCTGGCCGGGTGCAGTGGCTCACTCCTGTAATCCTATAACTTTGGGATGCTGAGGCAGGTGGATCACCTGAGGTGAGAAGTTCAAGACCAGCCTGGTCCAACATGGCAAAACCCTATCTCCACTAAAATACAAAAAATTAACTTGGTGTGGTGGCAGGTGCCTGTAATTCTAGCTACTAGGAAGGCTGAGGCAGGAGAATCGCTTGAACCCAGGAGATGGACGTTGTAGTGAGCCAAGATCACGCCACTGCATTCCAGTTCGGCCAACAGAGCGAGACTCCATCTCAAAAAAAAGAAAGAAAGAAAAAAAAAGAATGGCTGCTCCATAGGCAGAGTGGCCCCAAAGGCTGCTGGTTGCCCATTTTCATGGTTATTTCTTGATCATACGCTAAACAAGGTTTGTACGATTCAAGAGTGTTCCAGGAAAGAGGTGGGCAATTCCCAGAACTGAGAGTTTCTGCCCTCCCTTCTGAGACCATGTAGCGAACCTCCAGATGTTGCCATGGCACCTGTAAACTGTCTTGGCGCTGGTGGGAGTGTCTTGTAGCAGCTGATGCATTATAATTAGCACATAATGAGCCGTGAGGACAATCACAGGTCACTCTCGTGGGCCATCTTGGGTTTGGTGGGCTTTGCCCGGCTTCTTTACTGCAACCTGCTTTATCAGCAAGGTCTTTATGAGCTGTATCTTGTGCCGACCTCCTATCTCATCCTGTGACTAAGAATGCCTAGCCTCCTGGGAAGGCGGCCCAGCAGGTCTCAGCCTCCCTTTACCCAGCCTCCATTCAAGATGGAGTCGCTCTGGCTCACGTGCCTCTGACAAGTTGGCCTGGGTTGAGTGTTCCCTAGTGTGTGCTTGTTGGAGCTGTTCCTAGGAGTAAGAGGTATGGTTAGTAGGAAACAGGCCTCTGTTAGCCCTGAGGCTGGCACTCTGCCCCAGTATGTCAGCCTCATTTTAGTGTTGACAAAACTGGGGCTCAGAGACATCAACTCCCTCACCCCGAACACCCAGACTGTGCGTGGTGGGCTGGGGTTTGAATGTGGGGCTTGAAGACCCATCATCTCCTCTGGTCCCCCAGTCTCTGCTGCCCAAGAGGAACAGGATCCCAGGATCCAGTCCCCTCATGGCACCAGCCAGGGTGGGTGGAGATGGGGAGGCACAGTTCCAAAGCCCCCCGGACTCTGAGGCAGGTAGGGGGCCGAGAGCAACCCGGACCTGCGGACTCCACCCCGAGAAGAGTGGCTGCATGCCCGGCCCAGCGGGCAGGAGATCTGTGTTCTCATTGAACATGAGGGCGCTTCCCGCTCCTCCAGCCAGGCCGTGCTGTCTTTACGTTTCCAATCATGCGGGCTTCTCTCCAGTTCCCAAGCCCAACCCACGGAGACAGCGATCTGGGGTCCACGTGAGGTTTGTCAGCAGCTCTGACCCGCTGCTTCCCGCCAGCGCCCTGGCCGGTTCTGGAAAGCTCTCTGCTGCCCCCTGGTGGGGAAGCTCGGGGCAGGGCTCTGGCTGCAAGCAAGGGGTCCCAGAACGTCCTGACTCTGTCACCTCTGCTGGGTGGAAGACCAACCCAGGACTGAACCAGTGACACCTGTGGCGCTCCCAGAACCTCCTGGATCTGTCACCTCTGCTGGGTCGAAAACCAACCCAGGACTGAAGCAGCAGAGGAGTGCCTGATTCCTTATTATCAGAGCTCCACCCACTGGCAAGTCTCTCTCCGGGCCTCAGTTTCCCCTTCCATTAAACGAGGGGCTTGGGGGATACCAAGGAGGGGTAACAGCTTAGTGAGGATGGCAGGTTTCTTCTGGGGAGATGAATACGTTTTGAAACTAGATGGCGTGAGTGGTTGCACAGGACTGTGAGTGCACAAATGCCACCACATTATTGGCGTTGAAATAGTTAATTACACGTGATGTGAAAGTCACCTCATTTAAAGTATTTACAAGGGGGCCTGGGAGACTGCGGTGTATGTGAGAATCACGTGGGACATCCACAGTCTCTGAAACTCAGTTTGCTTGCCATAAACTGACAAAATGACTGTGTGAGCTGTGTTCCCTGGGGCCAAGAGATTCTAGGGACTGGGATGAGGGCCAGGGGCCGGAAGGGGAGGGGGCCTGTGGGGACGGCATACGGGGCAGCCCAGATAAGGCTTTCAATACTGGGTAGCAGTGTCTACACAGGCGGAGATCCCTGCATCTCACTTCCCGCAGGACTGACCGGTGGCCAGAGGTGGGACTGGCCAGGCTCGGCCCAACCAAATCTGGGAGCAGAGGACACTGAGTGAGGGATTCCCGGGGCCACCCTCACTGGCCTGTGGCTCTCCTGACACCACAAGAGAGGTCCAGGAGCTGACCTTGGGTCCTAATGGGGGACACCTTCCTGGCAGCAAGCTGGCAGGGTGGTGTGGTGGTCAGTGTACTGGGCTCTGTGTCTCCGCCCCTACCTGCTGTGTGATGGTGGGCGAGACACCTAACCTCTCTGTGCCTCTGTTTCTTCAATGGTGAACAGGGGCACTAGCAGCCCCCAAATCCGGGCACAGTGGCCTGAAGGATAAAGGCAAGGGCAGCACCAGACCTACAGCAAAAGCTCTGAGCAGGGAGAACAGGGAGCTGCCCAGGGAGTTCTACCACCATCTCCCCTCTGTCCGCCAAGGAAATCGAGGCTCATGGTGACCTGGCCCAGGTCTGTTGGACTCAGGGTCCTTCTCGTCCCCAAGAACAGAGGGCTGCCACCAGGGAAGGAGCTGGCCCCTAGACACAGCCCAGGAAGCACACAGGGAAGGATGCCATGGGGACTTCAGTATGTTATTGCAAAAGAACATTTATTGCTATTTGAACCCTGCTTTCATGCCTCCATTTCCCAGAAAATGAGCCACGGGAGACACCAGGAGAGGCAGGAGACCATCCTCCTTGCACAAAACCCACTCCCTTGGATGCTGTCCTCAGCGAGGGTGGCTGGGGCCAACCAGGGGGCCCACCCTCAGAGTGGCAGAGGAGGCAGGTTGACCCTGCAGACATTGAGCACTATGGCGAAGGTCCTGGCCTTCTGGTAGAAGAAGAGCGACTTCTCGCGGTCCAGGAGGAAGTTGTGGGAGATGGTGGCCGGCCGCGTGTAGGTCTTCAGCTGTGCCTTTCCTGTTGCCCAGGTCCACGGCAGCTGCCAGTGCCAGCTGGTAGTATCCAGCTGCATCAAATCGTTCCTGAAGGGGACAGGCCATGCTCAGCAAAAGGAGAACTCGGAGCCTGTCTTCCCAGAGGCTGTTCCTATCTCCAGGTCATTCCACATGTCCAGCCAATGCTGGCTCACCCCATGAGCCCCGAAGCCTGTGACACTGCTGTGGTCTCAGCTGCAGGAGTTGGGGACAACCCTGAAACCCCTGCAAGCCTTCCTGACTATCCCTATGCTCCACTCACCCCAAGCCTCTTGCCCCAGTCCCACCGTCTCTGCAGGCAGTGGCTGCTTTCCCCATGGGCTGAGGTCAGGGCAGATCCTGCCTGCTCTGAGAGTTCCATGCAGGACCCATGGCTCCAAGCCACAGCAGGGGCACAGCATTGAGTGACCCAGGCTCCCCTCTGGCTCTTGTCCATGCTGACCATTTCCAGGCCCTCCACAGGCCAGGCCAGGTACAAAACCATCTCACAGGTGTCCTCCCTGGCAATGTTCCCTGAAATATTGATGGAGTGCAACTCCCCAGACATCCACTCCCATTTTCAATGCATCTTTGGGTCAAACTCACCATCCCTGGGTTGGGATGCTGCCTCCTAGACCTCCACCTTGACCCTCCCATCTCCCCCCCGGCTTCTCCCCAGGCGCCTCCTCCACATGGGGGACAGCCAAGGGACCTCTCTAAGACCCAGGCCTGGCCTGTCCCTCTTTACCATCTCAAGATGGCTCCCAGGGCCAAGGACAAAGTCCAAGATGCAGCAGTCCATTCCCGCACTGCCCCACCCCACACACAGAGCAGGGGCGTGAGAAGACCCAGAGTCACCGCCACTGCTCATCTAATGCCCCCCAGCCCAGCCAAACACTGGACTCTGTGCTGGGTGCATGGCTGAGCCTAACATCCTTGCTCCCAGTCTGAGGGACCTGGGACTGAACACTGACCACAAAGGTGGCCCGGGCTGTGGCAGAGGGAAGCCCAGGAGCCTGTGGGGGGCCCAGGAGGCCCCTGACTCAGCCGGGGGTGGGAGGCAAGGGCATTCTGAAGGCGTGGCGGCATCCTAACTAAACAGGAAGGAGCCAGCCAAAGCATGTCTCTGCGTGTGCCTGTGTGTGTGCGTGGTTGTGTGCCTGTGTGCATGTGTGCCTGTGTGTGCCTGTGCGTGGTTGTGTGCCTGTGTGCACGCCTGTGTGTGCCTGTGCATGTGCATGTGTACCTGTGTATGTGGTTGTGTGTGCACCTGTGCCTGTGTGTGTGCCTGTGTTTGTGTGCCTGAGTGTGCGTGTGTGTGCGCCTGTATGTGCGTGCGCCTGTGTGCATTTGCGTGTGCGTTTCCATGTGCCTGTAGTGTGTGCAGCAGCTAGTGAGTGGCAGGCTGAGCTAGGAGACACC
The DNA here is from genome assembly GCF_009764315.1 of Trachypithecus francoisi. Taxonomy (NCBI): domain Eukaryota; kingdom Metazoa; phylum Chordata; class Mammalia; order Primates; family Cercopithecidae; genus Trachypithecus; species Trachypithecus francoisi. The sequence continues at coordinate 13,865,633 of NW_022681474.1, read as the reverse complement.
TAATCCACCCTATTCCAGGGCTCCTCTCATGTGTAGACTAAAGGGGACCGCATTTTAGAGGCAATTGGCAAGGATGCCCATTTACCCCTGCCTCTCTGCCAGCCTTTCAGGCGCCATCCAGCCCAGCTTTCTCTCCCACTCCTCTGGGCCCCGGGTCCAGAGCCTCCTGTATAAGGAGGAGGGTGTGGCCTTGGAAAGACAGCCGCCCTTGGGGAATTCCGAGGGGGCCTCCCTGTGGGAAGCTGGCCTGGGCTGACAGCACCGTCACGATGAGGCCCAGAGGGCTGTGCACTGGAAGGAGGTGAAGGAGGCCTCTGCCCCTCGACCCCAACCATGGACTTTGGCCTCTCAGGTACTACTTGGCCGTTTCCTTCCTCCTGGGCAGGTGGAGTGGGCGGCAGGCTTGACCAAGAGAGATAAAGGGCCACTTCTGGGAGGCCCATCCCCTGGGTCCCAGGCAAGCCCCTCAGCGGTGAGCAGCGTCCCTCTGGGCCCGACACCTGGCACCTCCCTGTCTGGCTGGGACTTGGGAGGCCACAGGGCCACAGGGACCGCTTCTGACCACCAGGTGTCGCCAGCACCGGGCGGGGGCCTCCCGGGCAGCCCAGGCCTGTGGTGAGGGATACGGGGTGGGGTCTTAGGGCTGCCCCAGCTCCTCATGTTGTTCTAAGGCCCCCAAGATCTCGGTCCCAGGACTGGAGCGCCCTGGCCCCTCAGCCCATAAGGAGTACTGTCGTGGTGCCAGTGCGATGCTGAGGAGGGGCGAGTGCCTGCTGGGCAGAGGGGTGGAGACACCCCAGGTCTGAGTCTGCCAATCCCAGCTCTCCACCCCTGCAGGACTGGGGGCGGAGGGAGCACAGCACCTCCCCTCGAGACAGACCTGACCCAGCAAGGTCTCAGCCTGGCTGGCTGGGGCCCCGCCCCACTGCACCTGCCGTGAGCTGGGGTTCTCCTGTCTGTGAACCCGATGGTAAGACACCAGTCCCACCCCACCCTTCCTGGGTGATGTGAAGATTCAAGGTGTCTCGGGACTCCAGGAAGGAGTTGCTCAGTGCAGGCTGGCACCCTGGGCAGGCTTCCTAGAAGAGGCACTGGGATTTGGGTTGGATCTTGCAATGTGGATTCAATATGAGGATGATGCTGTCCTCCAAAATGTCCTTCTCCCGACCCTGTTTTCTTTGTTAAATGCAACTTGACGCTTGACTGTCAAGAATCAGTTTGGTGTCACCTCCTCCAGGAGGGCCCCCCTGACTACAATCCCCCTTCTTTACCCAGAGGCCACCATTGTCCGCTCATGTGTCAGCCTCCTTGGCTGAGACTGAGTTCTTGAGGGTGGGGCCTGGCCAGCTTGGGAGCTGGGTTGTATCTGCAAAACTTGCGGGCTCCTCCAGCCACATGCAGAGCTCCAGGGAGGCCACTGGGCCATTCCTAAGGAAGGCTGGATCCCAGGCCCCTGGGGTCTGGGTGGAGATCCCACTCCAAGGGGGCTGGAAACACCCCGAGCCCTGCCCCTCCCCACCCACCTTCAGCCCTGCCCCTTCCCACTGACCTTCAGGTCGTAGAAGATGTCACCGAGCACCAGGTACACCTTCACGTAGTAGAGGGTCTCCTCGTCGAACTCCAGCAGCGAGTTGCAGAGCTACAGAGCCTTGAAGTAGAAGTGCTCCGCCAGCTTGCCATGGCCCAGCCGGTGGTTCAGGGAGGCCAGCCGGTAGTAGGCCAAGCGCTCATTCAGCCGGTCCCCTGGGGTGCAGGCCAAAGGGGCTGGTGTGAGGACGTGGCTCCCTGGGGCAGTCAGGGCACAGGCCCCTCAGGAGCAGGTATGCAGACTCCGGGCAGCACCTGGCTTGCCTCCAGGCACCTGTGGTCACTTGGGCAGCTCTGGCCAGTCCCTTCTGGGTTCCCAGACTCACTTTCCCATCTGCAAAGCAGGACTAATAAGGCTTGCCCCTGTCTACTGTGAGGCTGTGGCAAAATCGGACTTGGATGGCCCAGCTCTGTGCCTACACATAGCCACCTGCCTTTGTTGACTGGTTTTAACCAGGGGAGCCCAAAACCCATGCAGTCCAGGTGCTCCTGGGAACCCCGGCTCCATGCAGCCCACAGACGTGACATCCGACTCCTCCTGGGTGTGTCACGATCAGAGCCCCTTACTTTGGGGAGTCACCACATGCCTGAGCTCCAGGTCCCCCCACAGATGCACAAACCCACCTAGGCTGTCTCTGATGTCCTCCCCTTTTCAGGGTGAGTGCTGTGGAGCCTGCATTCAATACATTCCCACACAGCTGCACACCTACTGTGTACTGGGCCCCAAGGCACAAGGCGTTGGGGCATGTGGCCCTCCCAGGGTTCCCTGTCTCTGGAGGAGGACAGACGACCTGGCACAGCACCAGGGGATGCCTGGCCTTAAGGGGCAGGCTGCTGGAAGGGGAACTGGGATTTCATCAGCCAGAGAGTTGTGTGGTTGATGAGGGTGGGAAGAGCACAAGACAAAGGGAATGTGCCACTCAGCCTGGCACCTCCAGGGACCGAGATGCCTGGCATGTCTGGAAGGCAGAGGGCACACTGGGTGGCCCTTGTGGTCAGCAGAGGGAAGAAACAGAGGAAACAGAGCTCAGCACTGCGTGAGAGACCTTGGGCTGTGCCGCATGGCCGGACGGGGAATCCAGCTGGGCAGCTCTGCCTGCCTGGACAGGAGACCAGGAAAATCCAGCAGCTGTTTCAGCTCCTGTCCTACAGACCTGGGGGCTGGGCTCTGGCAAAGTGTGGATCCTGGCAGGGCGGGGACTCAGGGGACTTACCCAGAGTGATGCTGAGTGCTAGGGCCATGTGGGCAACCTCCAAGCCCTCCTGGGGCTCCTCCAGCATGGCCAGCATTGCCACCAGCTTGTTGCACAGCTGCAGCTGCGGCTCCGCCTTGCGGTTGCCCATAGTCACTGGCAGGGGCAGGGCCCGGTCCTACCACACAGGCAGGTGGGGTCAGGCTTCCCGCAGCACCCACCTTGCCCAGCGCCTTCCTCAGAGCTCAAACATGTGCTTGGAGCATCCCACACCCCAGTTACCCCTGCATCCCCGCAGAGCTCTGTGCTCTGGGATAACGCACAGTTCAGACATCCATGTTGGGGGCTGAAGAGTCATCTGAGGCCCATCCAGCTACACCTGGCAGCCTCAGACCAGCCTCTCCCACCGGGGCACCGGGGGTCTGACTGGGGGGAGCCAGCACTCCTCTCTGCTCTAAAAACACATTTATCTGTGCTCAGGGCTGAGCCACACCGTGAGCTCAGAGGAAGGGAGAAGCCGTCCCCGCTTCGGGGTGCAGGCAGACTTGGGCCCTGGCCCTAGGCCTCCCACTGACATGCTGTGTGTCCTCTGACATGTCCCTGTGCCTCTCTTGAGCCTCAGCTTCCTCATCTGGAAGATGGGGACAGGACTTCCCACTCATGGTTGCTTGAGATCATCAGGTGCAAGGGTAGAGCCACTGTCACGTCCAGACCCGAGCGTTTGTCCCGGGCAGGGGCACGGTCAGTATCATTCCCGGTGAGACAACTAGGCAAGGGTAGAGCCATTGCCACGTCCACAGCCCAAGCGTTTGTCCCGGGCAGGGGCACGGTCAATATCATTCCCGGTGAGACCACTGGGAAACGAAGCATGTGCATGGGTGGCCCTCCCTCCAGGTGGGAGGCCTCTGCCCTGCCACACCTGTGCCTCAGCCCTCCAGGTGCCCCCCTGAGGCCCACCCACATCAGCCCACAGGCCAGCTCACCCGGTAGAAGGACACGGCTTCCTCCCGCTCCCAGGCCCCATTGAAGAAGATGTCTCCAGCTGCCTCAAACGGCTCCAGCCCCAGGTTGGAGTCACCTGTGTACAGGACCACAGTCTGTGCCACCTGAAAGGAGCAGAAGTTCCCTCAAGACCCACACCTGGCGAGGTGGCCACACCCACCTTCGCCAGCCTCCTTCCTCTCACACACTGCAGGTACACCTGAGCATTTTTCAGACCTGTGCATTAGGGCTGCCCCACCCCTGGCATGAGGACAATGAACTGATACACTTGAGTACCAGGAGGTGACTGAGCAGCTGCAGCCCAGGAGCCCGACACCTGTGAATCCTACCACCAGGGATAGCCCTAGCCCACCCCCCCTGGACTCAAACAGTCTCCGTGGCCCCCAGATTGCTGGGAGCCCATCATCTGGTTCCTTTCTGCGTTGCCACATCCCTGCCGCAGCTCAGGGCCACACATCAACAGTGTTTGTGGGTGGGCTTGGTCCCCTCTTGGCCATGAGCTCTTGATCCTTCTCCTCAGCTCAAGGAGGTATACAGCAGGTGCTCAATAATGAAAGCTTCACCAGGCTCGTGGGCTTCACAATTTGTTCCAGATCACACTGTGTTTGGGAAAGACTCTGAAAGCAGCCGCTATGATAGATTCATTTTGTAAGGAGATGTGCCACGTGTCGCTTGGAGCACGTTCTTCTGTGTGTTAACTGAGTGGTCACATTGTTTTAGCATGAGCTGTATACCAGCAGGTGCTAGGCACTGTGAGGGGCCACACCTCTGCCCTCAGGGAGAAGATGCTGGCCACTGGGGGAGGATGTGAGGGAACCAGTTGGAGGGAGGGAAAAGGCACACAACAGGTGCTCAGCAGTGGCTTAGGAATGACTAGATGGATGGATGAATGGATGAGCAGATGTATAGACACATGGATGGATGGATGGGTGTGTGGATAGATGAATGCTCAAATGGATGGATGGAGAGATGGATGGAAGGATGGGTGGATGGGTGGTTGGAATGATGTATGTCTGTATATATGGATGGGTGGAGGGTAGATGATGTATGTACATATGGATGGGTAGATGGTGGATAGACCAATGTATGGATAAACAAATGGACAGACAGATGAATGGAGGGATGGATTACTAGGTAGATTGGTGGGTGGATGGCTGAATGATGGATGATGGGTGAAAGGATGGATGTATGATGGACGGATGGAAGGATGAACAGGAGGTGAGTGGATGGATAATAGAAAGATGGTTGGATGATAAAAGGATGTATGAATGATGGATGGATGATGGATGGATAAGTGGGTGGATGGAGAGATGGATGGATGGAAGGATGAACAGGAGGTGAGGGGATGGATCATGGGAGGATGGATGAATGATGGATGGATGGATGGATGGAAGGACCCACAGGTGTATGGGAAGACGATGGAAGAATGGATGGATGGATGGATGGAAGGATGAACAGGTAAACAGATAGATGATGGAAGGATGAACGGATGGGTGGATGGACAGAGTGAACAGCACAGGGGCCCTCCTGCCTCCCTTGCCACTCACCTGGATGTACAGGTCCACCATCTCGCTCTGCCGCAGGATGTAGTAGATCTTCCCAGCTTGCAGCCAGGCATGCGCCTCCTCTTTCTTCTGGAGGTCAATGAAAACCCCCAGACTTCGTTTGGTGTAGTCCAGAGTGGATCTGTAGGTCCTGGAATCAGATACAGGTGTCAGAACAAGGGCTCTCATTCTCCTGGAACCAGTCTGCCTCCTCCCGTGGGTCTGGTGACAGATGAATCTGGAATGTGGGGACTGCGAACGGCCCTCTTGTGTGTGCAGTGTTCTGCCCTTCCCAGGCTGCTGGGAGGGCCAGGGTGAACACACATGGCATGGAAAAGATTAAGGACATCCTTCTGAGGGAATCGAGCATCATGCTGCCCTGTGGCAGAAGGAGTGTGCCAGTCCATCTCCCCTGCCTCCCAGACATGGCCTGTGTCTTCTCCAGATGCACCAGGAGCCGTTAGTGTTCAGAGGCTATCTAGGCCGATGGTTCTCAAGGTGTGCAGGCATCGCAGTCACTCGGAGGCCTGTCTGTATAGCTTGCTGGCCCTGCCCCCAGAGCTTCCGGCTCCACAGGCCTGGGGTGCCCCAGAACTCCCACTTGCCACAAGCTCCTAGGTGATATAGATGCTGCTCTGCTGGTCCAGGGACTACACTTTGAGAAGCATGGCTCCAGCACACTGGCCCATTTTCCTTCTGTGAACCTGAGGCCAAGACTGGAGCCAGTCTCCCGGGTCCCCATGGAATCTGGCTCCTTCCCTGCTCTCTCAGTAAGTCCGACACTCGAGGGGCTGTGACTGCAGCAATGTCACCAGGCCCTGTGGGTGGGGTGGCCAGGGCCATGGTTACCCCACCAGGTCAGGATGCTCAGGGGAAGCCGAGTGGGCCACATATGGGACGTGAGACCTTGAAACCCTGTCCCAGGGAAGCAGGTGACACAATTGGCTCTGTCTTCTGTGGGAGAGAAGCCACAGGTGGCTGCTGTGGTCACATTTAAGGGGACAGATGAAGGCCAGGAGGGAAGACTCGGGGCAAGCTGACAAAAGCCACCATAGTAGGAAGAACAGCCCAGAGTGCATGTACTGCCTCTGCTGGGGTTGAGATGACCTTTGACCCAAAAAGCGAGGCTTAAGCTGGGACTCACGAGCCAGCAGCAGCCCTGGGACGACCCCAGACCCACCAGCTCAAAGCATCTGATGCCAAGGAACCAAATTATCCAAAGGAAAGGGGCTGATGGGGCCCTGGACCAGCTTCCCTGTGCCCCCTCCACAGCCCCACCACTGCAAAGCCAGCCCTCACCGCTCGGTGCCCAGGGACAGGTAGAGCTGACGGATGGTCTCCAGGAGCTGCCCCCTCCAGCACCTTGTCAGCCACCTTGTGGGCCAGGGAGAGCTGGAACTCATGGTAGATGACACACTGGGCCTCGCTGGGCATGACAATGCTGTAGAAGTAGCACAGCCACTGGACAGCCCGCAGCTGGCCTGGGCAGAAGACAAAATGGAAGACATCAGCCTCCCAGCATCGAAGCGAGGCTGGCTGGGCTCGGAGGCACCTGCGCTGTGCTTGTCTCTTTCACACCTCTGTGAATCTGGGCCCCATAGGCGGGGAGCCTGAGCTCAAACAGGCCACGTACCTGTACAAGGACAGACACCAAGCACACCGTGACATGGGCACAGCTTGGTGCAGATGCTCATGGTAGACGCCGGCCTTCTTTACAACTCCCAGGGCCGAGGTCCTGACCAGGCTCGGCCCCTGCACCAGGCCATCTATTTCTGCTTCACAAAGTTCCTCTGGCGAGGACCAGGGCTGCCTTCAGCCTGAGCTGATGAGGCCAGGGGCACAAGTAGCCCCTGTCGCAGATGGAACCCTGAGAGAGCAACGCCAAGCGCCATGTCTGCCACACATGGCATCATGGTGGGGGAATGGGGTTCAAAGCCAGCCTCTGGTGTTCCCACACATGCTTCTCTCATGCAACCAGGCTCCAAAACTATAGGCTCACTGGCCTCTCCCAAAGGCACGGTGCTGGGAAGAGTGGAAAGCTTCTGATTTTCTAGTGTCAGAAACATTCCAAAGATTAACACTGGAAACCAGGTACGCCAAATGGACATCTGTCACACACGCCCCCCAACGACAGCTGAATACACAGTCCTCTCGAGCACCTATGGGACATTCCCAATGACAGACCATGTGCCAGGCCACAAAACGAGATTCAGTGAATGGAGAAGGACTGAGACCAAAGCAGAGGTGTTCTTCAGCTGTACTGGCACGAAACTGGAAATCAAGAGTGAAGGAAACATGGGAAATTCAAAAATATGTGGAAATTACACACTCCTAAACAACCAGTGAGTCAAAGAAGAGACCATCAGGGAAACTGAAAACTAATTTGAGAAGAATGCAAACAAATGCACAGCCCGGGCCAGCGTGGTGGCTCCCGCCTGTCATCCCAGCACTGTGGGAGGCCGAGGCGGGAGGATCGCTTGAGTCCAGGAGTTTGAGATCAGCCTGGGAAAAATGGTGAAACCTCGTCTGTATAAAAAAATACAAAAATTAGCCGGGTGTGGTGGTGCACATCTGTAATCCCAGATACTCAGGAAGCTGAGGCATGAGAATGGCTTGAACCTGGGTAGAAGTTGCAGTGAGCCAAGATTGCACCACTGCACCCCAGCCTGGGCAATGGAGCAAAACCTAAAAAAAAAAAAAAAAAAAAAAAAAGCACAGCGTATCAAAAACTCCAAGATACAGCTAAGGCAGTGCTGAAAGGGAAATTTATACTGTAAATGTCTACATTCAAAGAAAGAAGAAAAATCTCAAATCAAAAACCTAACCTTCCACCTTGAGAAACTAGAAAATGAACTAAACTCAAAGTGAATAAAAGGAAGAAAATAATAAACGTGAGAGTGGAAATGGGAAGTAAAAATACAGAGAATGGAAAAACAAAAGAGATAGTCAACAGAACCAAAAGTGGGTTTTTTGAAAATAATAACAAAATTGACAAGTCTTTCACCAGACTGACCAAGAAAAGAAAGATGGGACACAAATGACTCCAATCAGAGACTGAGCACCATGGCTCACGCCTGTCATCCCAGTGCTTTGTGAGGCCGAGGTGGAAGGATCGCTGAGGCCAGCATTCAAGACCAGCCTGGGAGAACATGATGAGACCCCATCTCTAATAAAAATAAATAAATAAACAATGACAAACCCAAGTTTCTAAAATCAGAAATGAAAGAGGAAACATTATTGCTGACCTGACCTAAAAGGATTCCATGAAAACACTACGAACAATTGTACACCAACAAATCAGACCATCTAGACACAACAGCCAAACTCCTAGAAGGACACAAACTACCGAAAGTGACTCAAAAATGACCCCAAGTAAGCATGTGGGGTATCAACCCCACCCTCGGTCTCCTCGACCGTTCAGCGCAGGGTGGGGAGACAGGGAAGCATGATCTCTATTCCCTGGCCTGCATTTCCAAGTCTGAAACCCTCAGCACCCTGGGGAGGGCCTCATAGGAGGAGGTGCCACAGGCTATTGTGCCAGAAGCCACCGGAGGCTGCAGTGGGGGCTGGGGCGCTGGGCTCCTGGAGGGTCACCTTCCAGTCAGAGAATGTCCCTGGGGAAGAAGCCTAGGTATGAACCCCCCACCCCTCCTTGGGCAGATGTGTGGGACCTGGGCCCCTTCACGCGGTCCTTTCCAAAATATCATCCCTCCTAGGGCCAGGAGTGGGTGCCAGGCCTGTGCTGGGAAATGGGCAGGTTTGGTCACAGCCCCTGGGGCTCTGGTCCAGGCCACAGGAGGCACTTCTGAGTGGTCTCACTGTGCCATGACAAAGCGCTGCAAGGCAGAGGGGACTCAACAGTATCCCTTGTCTCAGCCATTTCCCTGGACTCAACTTCCTCATCTATTCTCTGTGGCCTAGATTTCGGACAGCCCTGCCCACCTACTGTCCGTTCACTGCTGCGTGTGCAGTGACTGTTCGACAGCACTCCATGGCTCCCCAGTGTTCCTGGGGAAAGGGCCAAGCCACAGCCTGAGGCCCAAGGCCCTGCTTAGCTCTCTAGAAGAGCTTCTCACCATCCAGCACCAACCCACCCACTCCCAACTCTGCACCTCCCTGTATGAGCCCTGCTCACTCACCCTCGCTCATACCCCACTCATCCCCGCTCACACTCCCGCTCACTCACACCCACTCACACCCCACTCATCCCCACTCACAGTCCTGCTCAGTCACCCCCACTCAGTCACCCCCGCTCACACCCCACTCATCCCCGCTCACACTCCCACTCACTCACCCCCACTCACTCACCCCGCTCACACCCCAGTCATCCCCCGCTCACACTCCCGCTCACCCCCATCACACCCCGCTCACTCACCACCACTCACTCCCGCTCACAACCCACTCATCCCTGCTCACTCACCCCCACTCGCTCACCCCTGGGCCTTCACACAGGCTACACTGCCAGCCCTTCCCCCACCACCAGCCCCTCATCCACACCTAGTACTTGACTAAATCCTCTCAACCCTCTGGTCCCAGACTAAAGGGGCTTCCCTAACCCGGGGCCAAGTGCTGCCCCACCATCATGCCACTCACCCTTTTGTGGCTTCTCTGGCCTAAAGCTCACATTTCCACGCTCAGCACCTGCTTCCCAAGGACCCCACAAGCTCCATTTGTGGGTGGGGCCTGGCACACTCTGCACGAGCTGCTTTTGCATGAACTGCTCTGTGGCTTTGGGCAATCACCTGCCCGTGTCCTCTGTGAAGTGGGATGACAGGTGCGCAGGGCTGCCGAGATACCAAGCAGATAACACAGGCACAAGAACTGGCGTTCAGGGCCTGGCTCATGGAGGGGCCCCAAGTCCCAGCTCAGCAGAGCCTGCCTTGATCCCAGGGTTATGGCCAGGGATTCCCAGCACGCAGGACTTTCTGTGCTCAAAGCAGGATGGTCCCTGAGCAAACCGGAAAGAGCTGGCTGCCCCAGTAGGGCACAGAGGGCCTGGCCCTGCATGGGAACCGCCTGTCTCCAGGGCGCTTGCCAACATCTGCTGCTGGCCATGACTCAGCACTTTTGATGGTGGAAAAACCACCACTTGTTTCCGAATCACAAACCCCAGGTGTGCCCTGACCCGAGTGGCCCCAGAAGGCGCACAGGAGGAACTGGGGCACTCACTCTCCACGTGGTCCATCTCCACGGCGATCAGAAGGGCCCACTCACAGTAGCCCTTGCACTGCTGGGCCGGGCCCTGGCGGGTGCAGAGGTGACCCAGCTGCAGGAGTACGTGGGTGAAGTCCCGGCCACACTCCAAACAGGGAAGCTTCGAGAACAGACGCACGGCCTCCAGGAGGTAGTGCTGGGCCAGCCTGCTGGCACCCGCGTGCAGGCACAGGGTCCCGAAGTTGACCAGCACCACTGCCTGGTTCCTCTGCTGGCCCAGGTCCCAAACCATCCGTAGGGCGCGGTAGTAGCCCTCGGCTGCCTGCCTCGTCCGGCCCGTCCTCTTCAGAGCCACGGCCACCATGTTGGCAATCACACCTTCCTGGTCCTCGCTAGCCACCACTGCATCCTGGACAGACTGCAGGACGTTCAAGGCCACCAGGCTCTGCCCATGAAGCACGTGCAGCCAGGCCAGGGTCACCAGGGTGTCCACGATGGCACAGACTCCGGCAACAGCACTGGCTTCCACCGCCTGCGTCATGAAGGTGATGGCCGGGCCGTGGTAGCTATGGTGGCTGTACGGCTGGGCCAGGCTGGCGTGGAGAAGGCCACACAGAGCCTGGCCTGTGCCCAGGGTTAGGGAGGCCAGCGCTCGCCTGAGGTAGTGGGAAGTCTGGGTGGGGAGGCTGTGGGGCTGGAGGGCGTTCTGGAGCACCAGGTTCACGCTCCTCAGCAAGCCGGCCAGCGAGTCCTGTGTCCTCAATGGGGCCACCTTGACACAGCTCAGCACCAGGTGGGGCAGGCACTTTTGGCTGTAGATGTGAGCCAGGAGCAGGGAGCAGTCTGAGAGCCACACAGCGTCCAGGGCTCCCGAGTCCCTGTGCAAAAGCAACAGCCGCTCTAGGAAGGACAGGGCCTCTTCGGGCTGCTTGAGGTGCACGTGGTGCCTGGCCAGCAGGAAGCAGGCCCGGGCCTCAGCCTGCAGGCTCTGGCCACCCACCGCCCACTGCAGCGCCAGCTGCAGGAGCTCCCCGTCCGCCTCGGTGCTGCAGATGTGGCCAGGCGTCCCCAGGAGCAGGGCCAGGGCTTTGGGAACCACCTGTGTACAGTTCTCCCGGTTCTGCTTCCGGTAAATGCTGGTCAGGTTGGCGTACACAGCCACCACCTGGAACAGGTCCTCGAAGCTGCCCTCCAGGGTCCCCAGTGTTTCCTCAAATTACACCCGGGCCTGGGACAGCTTGAGCCTCCTGCAGGACAGCCGCCCCAGGAGGAAGCAGAGCCTGGCCAGGGCCATGAGGAGGCCAGCTTTCCTGGCCGCCCCTCGGACCTGTGCCAGTCACCCAGTCAGCTCCTCCTCGTCGCTAAAGCTGCAGAACATGCCACTCAGCCATGGCAGCGCCAAGTTGTACAGGCCACGGAAGCTGGCCTTGTATCCGGAGGTGTTCAGGAACAGCAGCCGTGAGCTCAGGGCCTCTGGATCCTCCCAGTCGTCTTCAGCTTCCAAGCAGAAGGAGGGCTCCTTGGGGTCCTGCAAGCTCACGGTGCTGGATGCCGCACAGAGACCCCAGGACGCTGGCTCCTGGGGGCAGCCTGGGCAGGCCTTGCATTGTTCCAGAACATTCCTCACCTTCGGAAGGGTCTCCTGTGGCTGCAGGCCCAGGCAAGGTGGAGGTATTTCTGCAAGTCACAAGACAGATTAGAGTCCAGCAGTGAGTCCTTGGTCCACTGGGGGCAGGGTCCCCACATCCCGGCCCTCTGTGTCCCTGGCGCAGCTTGCCATGAGCCCTTGAGAATTATGTGCAATGCAAACCCGGGGCCTGGAGCATGTAGGAACTCCGGCACTATGGAGACAGAGAGAACACGCAGGCCCGTGGCCCGACTCTCCTACGAAATCACCCTCCTGTCCTGCTTTGTCGCCCACCTGACAGCATGGTTTGAGGAGACTATGTCAGATCAGCGATCCCTCAGAGATGCCTTTCCCTTTCGAAAGAATCAAAGCCTTCTAACTGGACCCATGTGTATGCAGCACCACAACTACAAATGTCACTTCTGTCAGCATATTGGGCCCCCGGTGGGGTACCGGAATCCATGAAATCCTCAACAGCCAATCAGAGCTATTGATCAGCTCAAAAGCTGCTATGCAAAATTGGTAAAGCCACCGACGGCACAGGACAGGGGTGTTGTACCTGGGTACCAAGCTCCGTGCAGGGAACAAGCTCCGTGCAGGGAAACGGACCATCCCTGCAGGAAGGATGGGAAAGCGTCCAGGCCCCTGTGGCCACCTTCACCTTGGATGGTCTGAAAACCTGAAGCCCACAGTTCCTAAAGGGTTAACAAAGGCCAGACTGCTCCAGCAGTCCACTGGCACCTGCTGTCTTTGGTGGATTCCTAGCCAAAGTCCCCTCCCAGAGGTGAGCAAACGAGCGCATTTCCTGTTGGAAAACCTGGGATGAAAAGAGGCATTACAGGGAAGGAAAAAACTAGATTTAAACAGACTCTCTTTTTCAAGCTCACATGTAAAAACTATTTTCAATACAAACTGTCTCCTTATTCATCTGTAAAGCCTTGGAATTAAAAAATTAATAAATACGATTTAGAGGCAAATGTCTGACTTGACTTCACTAGATTAGCTAAGAAATCTCCCCCACCCAGCAGAGGCACACAGCGCCTCCCAGCCACTACCCTGGCCTCTGGGGCAGCTGGAGAGCCACGTGCCTTTGCTCCAGGGACTTTGGCAGAGGGTGGAACCACCTCCTCCCCGAGGCTAAACCTACTACAGCCTTCCCTTCCCCATTGGCTTCCCAGGCCTCCTCTGGGACCTTGTGCCTGCATCCCAAATGTACTGGGATGGATCCCATTCCCAGGGAACTTCCAAGGGCCCTTGGTGCGTCCACATCACCAGGCTGTTCACGTGCGGACCCTGTGTGAGGGGAAGAGACAGAGCCCCAGAGCGGAGATGGGAGGACCTCCCTGAATCAGCCCCTCAGGAAAGAGCAGACCCTTCAGGGACCTCAGTTGAGGCCCCTGCAACCTAAGGCTCTGAATTCTGCTACCCGCTGAGGGCAGTGTGGCCTCCCATCTCTGAGGCAGAGCACAGGGCGAGCTGCAGCTTCTCCAGGTCATGAGAAAGGAACCCACAACTACATGTGGGCCCCAGCAGTGGAAAGGATGTCCCATCTCGGTCGGGGACCAGGCGGGGGCCAGCATGTTCATTGGAAGAAGTGTGGGACCCCACAGCCTCCAGTGTCAGAGTAGACAAGGGGTTCAGGCCCACCTCAGTCAAGGTCCCCCAAGCCTCCAGCCCACACCACAGAAGGGTGACACCCACATCCAATGCCCACTGTACTCCGCTCTGTCACCTCCCCCGGCGTTACCCCAAGGCCCGGCTCATAACCAGAGGAAGCCTGAGCCACCTGCAAAACCCACCTTGTTCCTGCGGCTGCTCAGTTTCAGCTTCCTCTACTGGGTCTGGCAAGGGAGAAGAGAAGCAATGAACACCCCCAGCCAGCACCTCTGGTCCCATGTCAGGTTGAGCTGGGTGTCAGTGTTGCAGGGTGAGAGCATTGCAGGGTGCAGGGATTGAAAGTCATATCATCCTCTTCCCTCCTGGATCATGGGAACAACATCATTGGGGGGTGTACACTTTCTGCGATATTGGGAGTAATATCGTCTTCTGTGCCTTGGAATATTAAGGACAATATCATGGGGGGGAGTGTACATCTTCTGCAATATTGGAATAATATTATCCCCTCTCCCCCTGCATACTAGGAAAGATATCAGAGTGGGTGTTCACCTCCTGTGATATGGGGATTAATACCGTCTTCTCCCCTTCCGGATATCAGGAAGAGTATCACATGGGGGTGTACAGTGTCTGCGATACTGGGAGTAATATCAACCTCTCAGCCTTGGAATATTAAGAAGAATATCACAGGGTGGATGTTCAGCCCCTGCCACATTGGGAGTAATATCAGCCTCTCCTCTCCATGGATATTAGGAACAATATCCCAGGCTGGATGTACGCCTCCTGCTCTATGGGGAGTCATAGGATACTCATAACAATATCACAGGGCGGGTGAACACAGTCTGCGATACTGGAACTATTACCATCCTCTCCCCCTCTGGATACTCGGAACCATATCACAGAAGAGCTGTACCCTCCCTGCGATATTGGGAGTAATATCATATGCTTCTTCCATGAATATTAGGAGCAATATCACCAGATGGCTGTCCGTTCATTGCTATGTTGGGAGTCATGTCATACTCTCCCCCTGGATATTAGGATCAGTGTCACAGCGTGAGTGTACATCTACTGCGATATTAAAACTAAGATCATGTCCTTTGTCCCTGGATATTAGGAACAACATCACAGGTAGGTGTACGCCCCCTGCGGTATTAGGAGCAATAATATGATTAATTAGTAAACATCAATGATCGAGTTTAATAATTATCAGGCCGGTCTCGAACTCTTGACCTCAGGTGATCTGCCTGCCTCAGCCTCCCAAAGTGCTGGAATTACAGGCGTGAGCCACCGTGTCTGGCCAACACTTCTTGACATCTCTTTTTGGACCTCAAATTTAGCATGCCCAAAATGCACTTTTGATTCCCCCTGCTATAACCCACTCCTCCCATAATCTTCCCCATCCCAATAACAGCATCTCTAGTCTTCCAGTTACTCAGACCAAAATCCTTGACATCATCCTTAAAACTTCTTTTTCTCTCTCTTGTCATCCAACCCATTTAAACTCTCCTTTCAAAATATATGCCAGACCTAACCACTTCTCACCTTCCTCATCATTTCCAACCAGGTCCAGCCCTCATCATAGCGCTCTGGGCTACTGCAAAAGCCTCCCAATTGCCAGGCACAGTGGCTCATGCCTGTAATCCCAAGCACTTTGGTAGGCCAAGGCAGGTGGATCATCAGAGGTCAGGAGTTCAAGACCAGCCTGGCCAACGTGGTGAAACCCCTCTACTAAAAATACAAAACATTAGCCGAGTGTGGTAGTGGGCACCTGTAATCCCAGCTATTCGGGAGGCTGAAGCAGGAGAATCACTTGAACTCAGAAGGCAGAGGTTACAGTGAGATGAGATCATGCCATTGCACTGCAGCCTGGGTGACAAGAGCGAAACTCCAACTCAGAAGATTAAAAAAAAAAGCCTCCCAACCCACCTCTCTCCTTCCGCCTTTCACCCTGCGCTGCATTCTACCTTCCACTCTCAAACATTTCAGAAAAAAAAAATTATATCTATAGTAAGAGAAAAAGAAAGTACAAATGGGGTGAAATGTTTGGGGAACCTGAGAGAAGACCATATGGGAATTCTCTGTACTATTTTTGCAACTTTTCCATAAGTCTGGATTATTTCGAATTCAAGAGTTAAACAAAGGAGAAAAAAAAAAACTATCTCCCTTTGTGAATCCATCCTGTCTTTCCCCTGGCAACTTAAGGACACTCTCAACTAAGCACATCTATTTTTTCATGAACCCTAAAAGAACCCTTGCTTAGTTTTGACTTTCTGTGCTTGGCAGAAGTGTGTGTGTGTGTGTGTGTGTGTGTGTATTTATTTCATATATATGTGTCTGCGTATATATGTGTGTGTGTTGTGTGTATATAGAGAGAGGGAGAAATATATATGTGTGTATATATACAAAAATATATTGTATATTTACAACGCTAATATATATGTGTGCGTGTGTGTGTGTGTGTACATATATTACATACCCCATAGCCTGTCCTTAACCAGTTCTAAACTTAGTGGGAAAAATACATACCTAAGCAGAGAATTTCAAAATAATATGATGAATATTTTGATACAGGAATGTGTTACTATGGAACACGCTGCTAAGACACAAAACCTCCTAGATGGGACAATGAATGAATGAAGTTTTGCACCTATAGTCACCCCCTCTGATATCCCCTAAACGTTTATATTTATATGTATTTGCTTCTCCCAGGACCCCTGTTTCATAAGGGTTAGTCCTAGAGCCTAGCAAGTTCCTACTACAGCTGGCACACATGCCATTCAAGAAACAGTGGCTGAGTGAATGACGAGTTAAGAACCGTTTGTCAGCCAGTGCTCAGTAATACAACATGCACTGGTATGCAAATTATATTTTTGTTGAAAGCAAGGACAGGATCACAAATTATCCTTCCAGAGAAAGCAAAACTCAAAAGCCTCTTTACCCTATTAAAGCACATTATAAGAAGCTCCCCTTATATAAAAGAAAACCTCCTCATTTGTTATCAATGGCATGTAAACCTAATAAGCCTCCGCGCCTGATGACATCTCTTCCATCCCCAGGGCTAGATAAAGGAGGTTCCGAAAACCCTGGTAGTTGTGAAGGGGGCTCCCAGCTCTGACAGTCTCGAACCCTGCGGGCGTGGAGGTCACACAGCACAAGAACAACTGAGGGAAGCATCATCAGGCTTCGAATATGTTTGAACCAGAGACAGCAAATAGGCTTCAACCGACTGAAGACACCAGAGATTCATGGTGGCCACCTGAGAGGTTGTGCTCTTAAAAAACAAAAATTAAAATTAAAATTAAAAAATTACAAAAGGAAGGGGTCAAGAATCCATCAGGTCTGACTGAGACGAAAATCAGTGACTAACACCCCATATGGCAAAAGTACTCCGGTGCGCTTTGGGTAGTCACAGCTTCAGCAGTATTCAAAGGCGTGTGCTTCCCTAAGACTAAACCACAGGAATAGCCCCAGCAACACTGCCAGGAGAAATGTCTAACATGGATTTGGCTAGAAATACAGTTGTCTTTAACAAATTAACAGTGAATAAATCCGGACTTATTAGAGCCTGCGAGAATGACATTCTCCATGATAACGGTTATCACTACAATCTCCAAACATCTGCGATCCTGCAAGGAGGAACTGTGACAGCGCAGGCCACGTGTCCAGAATGCTTCCCAGACTGCCTGTTACAGAATAAAAGAAATGAAACCCCCCTAAGAATGTCTTCACTCACATTTAGCCAGTTGATCCTTTGTGTGCATCTCTGTGCTAAAATGGCCATTCTTCCCCACAGCCTGAAGTCATATGCTCAAATAAACGAGACTCACATGAAGTCAGAAAGGTGCAGATGCGAGGAAACCAACACAACCAAAATGGGCTGGACAGTGTGGCCAGGAGGATGGTACTTCCCAGGAAGCAATTACTTCATCTCTGCCCATGAAGCAGGCAGTTGTCACTGTGCCCCAGGCCCACGTCAGCCACTCAAAGTAGGTTCTAACCAAACTACCTCCAACAATCAACATAAATACACCACACAATTGGCTTCTGAAAGGACACCTTATAAGCAACAAGAAACTGTAAGCACAACTTTGAAAAACTGTGCCACTAAAAACCTTGGAAAGGGATAAACACTGCCACATTTTGACTCAAATATTGTTAGGTGGTAGCACCGCAATAATTCACTGAAACAAAAGAATGAATGAGGAATACGTTTATATAGGAATCAGAGGAAGCATGACTAATCATTTAAAGAAATAGGTCAAGAAACTGTTAGGTTCAAATGCTATCTTGAGACACTGTCAGGGCCTTAGGCAAATTCACTTCTCTTGGTCTTATTTCTAGGTTCATCAAAAACCAGCTTTGGACTAGGGAATCTGTTGCTTCCCAAAGCCTTCCTTCTGTGATTCCAGCCCAGATTTTAGGACTGCTCTCCCACTTGGTATAGGAAAGCACTTTCTATGTATAATAGCAAGAGTACATTTCTGTGTTGAATGCGGTTTGGGACCTACTCTACGAGGAAGAATATCATCATGTAACTTTAAGCATGATGATAAGGCGCACTCTAGATAAGGATAACACATAAAATGTGGCCATACACCTGTGCGTGCCTGGCAGGGAGATGGAGAAGTCTCATTTAATGAAGCCGGGGTGCCTGTTGCACCTGAACATTCTCAATCCACGTCAAGTTCACAACGTCCTTCCGACATCAAACCACAGGTATCACATACTTTTCCATACTTTCTACCCAAGATTAAAATATGCTGAGCACCGTGATAAAGACACCTCCATCCCCAGCATGTTGGCTCTCATTCTGTAGAATTCCATACTTGAGGTGCAAAATGATCACAGGCTGCAGTGGCAAGCAAGACCGGGCTCCGAGGGGACAGCAGGCCCTGCAGCAGCCACCACTCCTGACACCACAGTCTGATGCAGCTGCAGAGAAGCTATAGCTGAGGCCATTCACTTTGTGAGAGAGCCGCACAGGAGGGAAAAGGTAGGGAAAGTAGGGAAGAGGGCAATGTCAGGCCTCTGAGCCCAATCCAAGCCATCCCATCCCCTGTGACTTGCATGTATATGCCCAGATGGCCAGATGTAACTGAAGAATCACAAAAGAAGTGCAAATGCGCTGTCCCACCTTAACTGATGACATTCTACCACAAAGGAAGTGAAAATTGCCGGTCCTTGCCTTAAGCGATTATATTATCTTGTGAAATTCCTTTTCCTGGCTCATCCTGGCTCAAAAAGCTCCCCTACTGACCTTCTTGTGACCCCCCACTCCTGCCCACCAGAGAACAACCTCCCTTTGACTGTAATTTTCCTTTACCTACCCAAATCCTATAAAATGGCCCCACCCTTATCTCCCTTTGCTGACTCTCTTTTCAGACTCAGCCCGCCTGCACCCAGGTGATTAAAAAGCTTTATTGCTGACGCAAAGTCTGTTTGGTGGTCTCTTCACAGGGACGCGCATGACAGGCAGGTGCAGAGCCAGGAAAGGACCTGTGATGAGAACAGAAATGAATGCACCTCCCTGTACACACACTCGGATTTTATGACAATGTGGGCAGGGGACTGAACTACATGCCTGAGAACATTCCTCCAAGTTCTTTTGCTGATTTTCTAGATATTGGTGTAAAATCTGAACTCAGACAAAATTTTTTAAAATCGTTTCAATCAACATCTTTGTCTAGTGCTCAGCATCATGTCTACATGATCATCTAGAAAACCAGCTTCAGTTCTAAGGCTCACATCCTCCTATAAAGTCCCAGGGATTTTACAAGGGAATGCACCTCTCATTCGCTTCAAGAACACACACAACTACCATTAAAGAAATGCCTAGGCCGGGCGCGGTGGCTCAAGCCTGTAATCCCAGCACTTTGGGAGGCCGAGACGGGCGGATCACGAGGTCAGGAGATCGAGACCATCCTGGCTAACATGGTGAAACCCCGTCTCTACTAAAAAATACAAAAAACTAGCCAGGCGAGGTGGCGGGTGCCTGTAGTCCCAGCTACTCGGGAGGCTGAGGCAGGAGAATGGCGTGAACCCGGGAGGCGGAGCTTGCAGTGAGCTGAGATCCGGCCACTGCACTCCAGCCCCGGCGACAGAGTGAGACTCCGTCTCAAAAAAAAAAAAAAAAAAAAAAAGAAATGCCTAATTTGCTCTCATAATCTTTTAAACACCCAGATTTGAAATACAATAGAGAAGACAACTTTTTGATAGCTCTGCTTTCCAACTGCGAACTGCGGGTGGAGAAAATAACCTACCATGATTTCTAACCAGCCAACAACCTGTCTTCCCTGGCTGCAGTAGGAGCAATCTTTCTGAGCTCAGGATGAAAAAGATTCCAGTTGTTTAGGGGACAGATAGTCATCAGTTCTCAGCGGGCTTCCCGGGTCCCAAATCCCCATGTGAAACGTGACAGTAAAAAGCTATCAATGACCAAGCATCTGAACGCTTATCCCACCTCGCCATCTGCTTCTCCTGCCATGCAAATTTAAAATTAATAAGCCTGCTATTAGAGAACAGAGTTGGTGCTGCATCTGTCTTCCTAAAATTATGGGTAATTACCAGCCCACAATGGCTTCTAATCAGATTTGAGTGGTCCCTTAGACAGGAAGCTAAAGTGCCTCAGCCCTAAACTGAGAAGAAAAGAGAAACTGGAGTGCTCTAGGTATCATTTATTCCCCCTTGTTCTAAAGTTGCTGTTTCCGAATCTCCTTCTACTGTCTTGTTTATAAAATGTATGAGAAACAGGGACATTTAAAGACATGATAGAAATGGCCACTTTTTCTAGGTACAAACTTTGTGAACACTATTTTCAGCTGCTGGGTTTTTTCTCCACAAACTGTGAGCCTGGAGTACATTTTCTCCCTCGTGGTTACACATTCAGAGTCAGGGAAGGTGGCTTAACAATTAAGAGGGGAGTGCAGTGAGAAGTGACCGGACACTGAGAAGGACAGACAGGGACTCTACCTCGGTGGCCTGCAGCACTCCTGGGCCTCAGCCTTTACTTTTCTATCTGTACAAGGGATCTAAAGGCCCGTGATTCTAGGCCACGACAGCTCTTCATACACACATATGCAAACATCACACGCCTGTGTGAAAAGCTGTGACACTTGGCTGATTTCCTGAAGAAGTTATCTTGTATCATTTCTACTCAAGTACTCCACCTCCTTCCAGACAAGTATCTGAGGATGATGGGCTATCCCACAGTCATGTGTGTAACCCCTCCTGCTTACGATTCCTGTTCACATAGCATTTTCCAAAAGTATTTGGTGTGAAGTGACAGAAGAAAGAAGAATAAGGTTCTTTCAGCCCATTCATTCATTCATTCAACAAATATTGACTATCTACGTGCCAGGCACTGGTGATATAACAGGGAACATATATTTTTGTAGCTAGAGACAGACAACCAAAAAGTATGTTAAAGAGTGATCAATGCTGTAGAGGAAAATACACCAGGAAACAGGAAAGAAGAATACCCCTAGCCTCCCTACACTGGGGTGACGCTAGTGTTACAAAATGGAAACAGCGGCCGGATGCTGTGGCTCACACCTGTAATCTCAGCTCTTTGGGAGACTGAGTCAGGCAGATCACCTGACTTCAGGAGTTCAAGATCACCCTGACCAACACGACGAAACTCTGTCTCTACTGAAAACATAAAAATTAGCTGGACGTGGTGGCACACCCCTGTAATCCCAGTTACTCAGGAAGTTGAGGCACAAGAATCCCTTGAACCTGGGAGGCAGAGGTTGGAGTGAGCCGAGATCACGCCACTGCACCCCCGCCTCAGTGACACAGCAAGACTCTGTCTCAAAAAAAAATAAATAAATAAAATGTAAACAGAGCATAAGATACCAAAAGAAAGAACATGAACGATTAATTGTAACAAAAGCCTTTGTAAGCTGATACTTTCCTTCCTGGATCCTTGTCCCTTACAAATGGAAAAAAAGGGCGGGTAGGGGATAGCATCAAAATGATGTTTTAAGATGGCTTCGGGTTTCAGATGTCTGACAGCCATACTCATGTACTTCAAGGAAAAAGCTCTAGTTCTATAAGCCATCTGGGCAATGGTTTAATGTCTTTTTTTTTTTTCAGAAAGTTTTTCAAATACAGGAAAACGTGTGTGTTCATTTGGCTGCTCTGTGTCCACACACGTGCAAACTGTGCTAACAGGTTTTTCCATGTTTTGCTGAATTTGCCAGCTTGCCATAAACAGGCTTCCATGTCTTAATTGTCTATAAAGAGCACAAACACCCAAAAATGCAAATCAAGACAAGCTGTCCCTTCAACTGCTGCTGCCATGATGACAGTGAGCGACAATTGGCCAAATCAATACGTGGAGACTGAAGCTGTCCGGCAGAGAGCACAGGGGCGGCTTCTTTTCCCATAGCATTTAAAGAAACAAGCGGAAACGGCTTTCTGCACAGGACAGACACGTCCTTTGTTCTTTGAATAAATACTGTCAATGTCCAAAATACTTTCTCCATCACACTATCTATATGGAATTCAAGTTCCTTCCAATACCATGAGTAATGCCGGTGACAGACTATGTTTAGCCATAATGACCCATTAGCATTCTTTTTCCTCTAAAATGTTGAAATAATAACATTGAGTGCGTACTCACAATGTGCCAGGCTCTGAGTTTGATCTCGTTTGGTTCTCGATGAAATCCTGTAAGAGGCCGGGTGCGGTGGCTCAAGCCTGTAATCCCAGCACTTTGGGAGGCCGAGACGGGCGGATCATGAGGTCAGGAGATCGAGACCATCTTGGCTAACACGGTGAAACCCCGTCTGTACTAAAAAAATACAAAAAATTAGCCGGGCAAGGTGGCGGGCACCTGTAGTCCCAGCTACTCGGAGGCTGAGGCAGGAGAATAGCGCGAACCCAGGAGGCAGAGCTTGCAGTGAGCCGAGATCGCGCCACTGCACTCCAGCCTGGGCGACAGAGCGAGACTCCGTCTCAAAAAAAAAAAAAAAAAAGAAATCCTGTAAGATCAGTACCATATTCTCTCATTTTTCATAGATGAGGAAACTAAGGCAGAGAGAGGCTAAGTAAGTTGTCCATGGTCACAGGTTATTTAGGAACTTTTCTCCAAACTTTCAAAAGTTAACTACTGCCACTATTACAAATGGGTTTTTGTTTGTTTATTTTTGTGTTTTTTGAGACAAGGTCTTGCTCTGACCAGGCTGGAGTGCAGTGGCGTGATGATGGTTCACTGCAGCCTCGACTTCCCGGGCTCAAGTTATCCTCGCACCTCAGCCTCTCCAGTAGCTGGGATTACGGGCATGAGCCACCACACCTGGCTAATTTTTTAATTTTTATTTTTTCTGGGGATGGGGTTCCACCATGTTGCCCAGACTGGTTCCAAACTCTGGACTCAAGAGATCCTCCCAGGTCAGCCTCCCAAAGTCCTGGGATTACAGGTGTAAGCCACTGGGCACAGCCCTACAAAGGTGACTTATACAAAGTCAGAGCAGTGAGCAGGAAGAGAACAGAGACTTCAGCGAGTCTCCTGGCTGTTGCAACACCATATCCCTCCTCCATACCGTAATGTATCTACACACACCAAGCTCCCAGACGTTGAAGGCAGGCCGGCTCAGAGACGGAACAGCAATCAAGAAGGAGAAGATGCAGACATGCATCTTGATTTCAGCTCGAGCGTGCCTCTCTGCCCTGCAGCTGCACAGGCAGAAACCAGGGGCCATGAGTCTGAGGCAGTGTGTTTGGTTCCTGGCAGGTAATCTTTTGGGAGACCATCCCATACAATTAGTGTTACACTTCTCAAAAAGGAAGTGTGACTTTTATAGAAAAATCAATTCCATTTGGGAGAAAGGCCTAATAAAACCACAAAAGGATAATACATTCATACAACAACAAATTCAATTCATCTGTCACAAACTGAAATCCCAAAGCCCTCTGGGCACACAGCTGCTTTTCTGAGCTGAAATTCAACTCCAGTTGAGAAACAGGTCAACTTTTCTAAAAAGATTTCTTTTTCAAGTGCCTTAAATAAAAATTCCTTTCCCTCACTTGTCATTCTCCAGATTTAATGGCTCTGTTGGCCTTCCTCTCATTTAGGCCATGAGCACTGACTGCAAGTCTGCTATTGCGGGGACTCCCAGGGAGGCACCCTGGGGAACACAGATGACCCCAGCACAGCGACACCCTCAAGGAGCACACACGGGGAAGGCAAGATGATACAATCGCAGCCTTCACACAGAAAAGAACTTGGCATCCATACCCTGTCCCATTTCTAGAAAACAACGATGCTGAGTCAGTAACATTTATGGAACAGCCTGCAGTGTGGAGGCAGGCATGAGGGGGCTCCATGCGGGGAAGAGCACCTTCAGAAGGGGCATACAAACAACGTGGAGGCAGGAGACGTCCCCACGCACAAGGGCCAGCCTGGGAACCTGCAGAAATGCCCATGCATCTGGGAGGAGGGAGAGAGAACAAGATACTTAAATGCTCCAAAATGAATAGAAGCCTCCCAAGAACCTCCCCCGAAAGGGGGCAGGGATTTACAAAAGATCAAATTGAGCATGCACAGTTACCTGAGCATAGCGCCACTAGAGCGAGCTATTCGAGGAAGAAACAGGTTCCCTAGAAGCCTGAGCCTCTACTCCCAGCTCTGCGACTCATTCACCCTATGACCTTGGTGAAGGCTCTTAGCTTCTGTGAGCCACAAGAGAATCACGGGAAAACAGAAGATATGAAAACTGCTCTGCCTTTTTCACAGAACTGCTGAGGGAATAAAATCAGATAATGGATTTTAAAATTCTCTGTGAGTTATGAAGCAAAATACAAACGTATGAAATCATTCTTACCATTCATAACAGCACTGTAAAATTAAGAGCAGAGTTAAGACCACAGCATTTTCCACACCCTTACTCCCGAGAGAAATAGTGAGTCCAGCCGATGTATTTGGGCAACCCCAGTATCTAGGCTTTGAGAGCCTCAAACAGCTCATGAACTCTGACAGTATCACTCCAGCCCAGTGCTCATTAAGTTCTCCAAGACAGCCAACTGACATAAAATGCTACAGCTTTTTCAGCTGGGCTTGAAGCCCTCCAAGCTCACAGCACAGCTAAACAATGAAGAAGAGGTTTTCTGCCACTAGACTCCAAAGCTGGCTTTTGTAGATTCCCATAGAAAGAACATTCAAGGCCGGGCGGGGCAGCTCATGCCTGTAATCCCAGCACTTTGGGAAGCCAAGGCAGGAGGATCACCTGAGGTCAGAAGTTCAAGAACAGCCTGGCCAACATGGCGAAGCCCCGTCTGTACTAAAAATACAAAAATTAGCCGGGCATGCTGGTGGGCACCTGTAATCCCAGCTACTCAGGAGGCTGAGGCAGGAAAATCGCTTGAACTC
The DNA here is from genome assembly GCF_009764315.1 of Trachypithecus francoisi. Lineage (NCBI taxonomy): Eukaryota > Metazoa > Chordata > Mammalia > Primates > Cercopithecidae > Trachypithecus > Trachypithecus francoisi. Next base: position 13,840,541 of record NW_022681474.1, on the reverse strand, counting down.
AGGAGGCCGAGGTTGCAGTAAGCTGAGATCATGGCACTGCACTCCAGCCTGGGCAACAAAAGCGAAACTCCATCTCAAAGAAAAAAATAAAAGAAAGAGCATTCTTGTTTGTTGATGTTAAATTTCCTGTGCTTAACACAAAGAAATCATATAACACTGAAATCCTGAAAAACATATCATAAAAAGCATTTAGTGACTGAAAAGACATTCAATATAACCTGTAACAGTGAGTTCCCCTCCTCTTTCCAGCCAGCTCCACTAACGCTGTGACCCTTAACAATGCTTTCACTAAAACAGAGGAAAATTAAGAGGACCGCTTACCCCATTCAGCTGACAGCTAAACCAGTGCTTCTCCCGGGGCTCACTAAAGATGACCTTTACCCAAAACCAGGCTGCAACAACCGTGTAACTGTTGACTAACAATTTCAAAATTCCCATATTCTTTATTCACTCCTAAGGAAGATGAACTGAAGCCAGGTGTCTCCAAGTCAGAACTAACAGAGGCCTTAAACATCAGATGGCCCATCCCCTTCCTTGACAACCGGGGGATCTAAAGCTGAGCTTATGGAAGAAAACAGCCTGTTTAGTAACAAAGCGAAAACCAAAGCCTAGTCACCTAACCTCTGGTCCAGAACTCCTGCAACAATCCAGCACCTATACAGGATGAGTCTCCCTAACCAGAAACTCCAAAATCCACAACTTTTTGAGTGCTGACGTGACGCTCAATGAAATGTTCATTGGAGCAGCTCAGATTCTGGATTTTTGAATTCAGGATGCTCAACCAGCAAGTATAATACAAATATTCAAAAATCCAAAAATGTAAAAAAATCTGAGACACTTCTGATTCCAAGCAGTTTGGATGAGGGATATTCAACCTGCACTTTTTTTCCCTCTAATGAAAGAAATTAAAATCGAGGCCCGAGTAAAGTCATTCAATCCATACTAAAGTCATTCAATAGTTTAATTAGTACCCATTTAAAGTTAAGTGCTACCCACAGATATTTAAAAGAGTGAACACATACATGCCTATAATCCCAGAATTTTGGAAGGCCAAGGCGGGAGGATCACCTGATGTCAGGAGTTCAAGACCAACCCGGCCAGCATGGTGAAACTCCATCTCTACTAAAAATGCAAAAATTAGCCGGGCGTGGTGGTGCACACCTGTTATCCCAGCTACGTGGGAGGCTGAGGCACGAGAATTGCTTCAACCTGGGGGGAGCACGTTGCAGTGAGCCAAGATCACACCACTGTACTCCAGCCTGGACAAAACAGCAAGACTCTGTCTCAAAAGAAAAAGAAAAAAGAAAATTAATTTAAATTGTGTTTTCAAATGGAGCCCATGTTCCCAGAACACAAGCGCTGCTCTATGCTCCAAGGGCACACAGGGTGCCCCTTTATCTTAATACTCACCATATTCCATGGTAGCCATTGGCCTGTGTCTGTCCATCACACTAGACTTCCTGCGCATGAGGCAGGAATCATATATTATTACCTTTCTGTTCCCAATGTCTGGCCTAGAAGACACCCAGTAAATGATTACTGAACTAAGTCAGTTACGAAGACATGTTAAACTTGTATTAAGAAAATTGATTTAATAAGTTTGCCAATGCAGCATTCATACCACACAGCTTAAATCCCAGCCTTGTGTTCTGCTACATTATAACCTATTCACATTCAGGAGGCACCTAGTATGTGCTAGGCATTACTAATTGCTGGGGACCTAGCAGTGACAAAACAACATTCCTTGTTCAAAGACAAGTTCTAGTATACAGAGGAATAGAAGGAACAGGCTAGATTGATGAAAGAGCTAAGAAAAGGACAGGCTGCCATGGGAAGCACCTGGTCTTGTCTGGATGGTACATAGTTAACGAAGTCTGAGTGCTTCGTATAGCATAAGATCATCTCCTCCAAAGAAGCGAATGAAGCTTTGATTCCCCAGTACCAGAAGTCACCATAAAATTTAGTGTAGGAAGTGAAACCAAACAAAGCTCCAACTTCCAGAGGCAACGGTCCAATTATGAAATCCTCTGGCTACGTTCAATTGAAATTCAAGGTATTCAAGAGGCCAATATTTAAGTGATAAATTAACCCAACCACTTAAAACTAAAGTAGTCTTTGGTTCAAGGGGTAAGGGTATAGTACCTTTTACAAATTTATTAACTCTTAATATTTACATTTAAATATGATGATGGTGGTGTAATAATAACTTTACTGAGTAGTTGCTATGTGTTAGGCACCAAACTAAGCACTTTACACACACATTTGCACGATCCTGTGAGATGATAATGACCCCTTGTCATCCCATTTCATAGATGAAAGTCAGGTTTATATAAGCTTAAAAATTTGCCCCAAATGACACAGCTAGTTAGCAAAACCCAGGCAGCCTGACTCCATAGGCCTTGCTTAAAGAAGTAATATTTATAAACGGTCCAGCACAGAGGTGATACAAACAAGAGTTCAATAAATGCCTAAAGAGTACTTCATACCCAAAATCGTTTCCTGCCAATCAAACTAGACTTACTCTGGTTCTGCATAACCAACTGTCAAATTATTGTTCCATGAAGAAACGGTGGAATGGGTAGAGATCAGAATAGAGTGAATAACTGGTAAATATACTTCATGGCAGGTAGTAACAGGATGTGGCATTTGGCTATTTCCACATTTGTTTGCATAACATTTTTTTCACAGTTCTAAAGCACAAGAACCATTCTTAGCTGGTGAAAGCATAAGGCACATCTATGATCCAGGCCTCCAATTCACTGTGGAGCAGTGGTTCTCAACCTTTACGGTATATCCGAACCACCTGGGGGTTTTTAACAGTACTATAGCTGCCCAGGCTCTGTTCTTGCAGATTCTGTTTCAACTGGTCTGGAGTAAGCACGCATGCTTTTTTCACAGCCCCCAGATGCAGCTAGGTTTGCAAACCACTGTCCAAGATGCTCTCACACTTCCACTCAGTTCAACACACACTCACTGAGATTCTAAGCACTACGAATTGGGCTAAGTTAACAAGTCAGACTCCACTCCCCAATAATATTGGCAAAGAAACCAATATCAGAGATTTATTCCAGTCCAAACCAAATAAATTCCGGGGTGAAAAAAATGCCCTGGCATAGTTTGCCATACAAAACAACTTCCTGTATCTTCCCGGTCAGCAGCCTAGAGACTGACTCTGAGCCATGAGAATTCAGAACCAGGGGAAAATGCCAGTCTGAGGCATCTGCCACACTCCTAGCACACCCCCAAAAGTGCCCAGCTACATTTCACATCCACTGTCCTAACAGGTGTCGAAATAGGGAAGAGCAGTGCAATACAGCAAACAGAGCCTGTTGGGCGTCAAAAGGCTGGGGAATTCCAGTGCTAGCCCTACTACCAATCGGTCTGGTCACTTCTCTCTGGTCCTGGTGTGGCCAACAGTTATGTGAGAAGGTGAGGTATAAAAACACAGATGTCAGGCAAGCTCCAACATCCAAAATACATAGAAATTAAAAAGCATTAAGGTGATATCAAGGAATGTATGCCATCAACCAGAAAAGTCACTGAAGTATTCCTTTTTCCATTCTTAAGAAATCAAAAGTGGAAGCAGAAAATTGAGCAATCAGCCTACCAAGTTGACTGGGACAACAGAATACACTCACGGATTCTGCTCACAACAGCGGGGGTGACAGACCAACAGGAGAACTGCAGAGCGTCCCTCTCTCCTCTGTCCACCCATGCCACCAGCGGGTGAGTGAGTCCACACGCAGCGCCCAGTCTCCTGTTCCGCTGACGCCAGCGTCCACTCACCACAAGCCTACTAAGTGCCACATGTGCTATGATGCTCCCTCATCTCATCACCATAGACATTCCTGCTGGAGGTGAGTATGTGATAGACAAAAATCACAGAGGCCTAGGGAGGTTGAGACCCGCATTCCCACTGTGGTGAGGGTGTGCTTGAGAGGGACCCCACGACTGGGCCCTCCATGCCGCTCTCCTCAGTAATCACTCCCAGACCAGAGCAGCGAGGGGGAATTTTCTTCCTCTCACTATTTTCAGCCCCTTGGCTGACCCAGCATTCCCCAGAAAGCTATGAAGTCCTGGCAGCTCTGAGGCCACAAAGCCATAAACACACAGGACACACAGCCCATCTGTCTCTAATGGGTCTTTTACTTGTCATGCTGGTCATTTCTAAGAGCAGATGGCTTAAGAAAGACATGGCAAGTTACCACAAAATGACCCCTCCACTCCTCCCTGGGGGAAAGCTGACTAGCGAGCAGTCAGGTCGGCTTTCTTCCCCCACTCCATGCATTCTTGTCCCCAAGGAGCCACAGACAATCGCACCAAATATAGGCAGGAGACAGCCGCCTCCTTCCTACAGCTGGAGGGGGGAAGGGTCCTCTTGGGCCTTTCTAACTGCATGAAAACCAAACTGTGAGCTGTACTGACCTGGGCCTCACCCATGTTGCAGGCATGTACAACACAGGTGCCCAGTGGTATCATCAGGCAGAACTACGAATGTGCTTTCCATGGTTTTCATACAATGATTCCAGAACCGCTATCCACACAGCTCCACTTCTTACACATACGACGTGCTTCAGGGATTCCACAGCATTTTCATCACGCCCCTCATCCGCTCCTCCCAGCAGCCTTGTGTGATCCCTTGAGTATACTTCCTCATACTGAGGTTTGAAACCAAAACTTTCCCAAGAACATCCAGCTAGTGTTAGAACCAGGATATGAGGGCTTCTGATTCTAGAACCAGTATTTGTACCACTATTCCACATGGGCCCCTCCAGGGATTTCTGCCTGATCTTAAAATGCGGACAGCAAATTCATCTCTCTACAGTCCTGGGGTTCCCTATAGACAAGAAGTAAATCTTCTAACAGAAAGTTTAGACTTATTTGCAAGGCTACCTGGAATATTTCTTTTAAGTTAGTTTGTTCATGTTTTGGAAAGATTGTTCCAATGGCAATGAGGGGCATGAAGTGTAGAAAGGATTCCATGATGAGACAGAAACAATTCGGTGGCTCTTACAACAGTTCAAATGAGGCATGAGGCACAACCAGAAAGGACAGAGGGAAAATGCATTGGAAAGAAATGCAAAATGAAGTCCACTCAGACCCAGGATGGAGAAAAGGGGATTAAGGATGATGGTGGTTTCTAGTTTGAAAGACGGATGAACAAGGATGTCATGAACTACTGCAGAGTGGTATCTGGGGCCTGAGCGCACCAGTTTGTTTAACCATTCACCTGCTGAGCAGTCTCCAGGCTGTTTCCAGTTTGTAGCCTTTATAAATAATGCTGCTATGAACAGATACATAAAGGCTTTTGTGTGAACATAAGTCTTCATTTCTCTGGGATAACTGCCCGTGAATGTGAGTGCTGCATCCAATGGCAATTGCACGTTTAGTTTTTTAAGAAACTGTCAAGTTGTTTTCCAGAATGGCTGTACCATCTTCCATTCCCACCAGCCAAGTGTGAGTGATCCCGTTTCCCCGCATCCTCACCAGCACTGGTCTTGTTACTAATTTTTATTTTAGGCATTCTGATAGGTGTATAGTGACGTGGCTTTAGTGTGCATTTTTTCTGATGGCTCATGATGTTGAACATCTTTTCATGTGCTTGTATGTTATCTGAAATGTCTCTTCAGGTCTTTTATTCATTTTCAAAGAAGATGGTTTGGTTTCACTGCTGAATTTTGATAGTTCTTTATAGATTATAGATATGAGTCCTTTATCAGACATGTGATTTGTGAATAGTTTCTCCCAGTCTCCAGCTCCTCTCTTCATCTTTGTTTTCCATTTTCCATTTTAGTCCATGATCCATTTTGAGTAAATTTTTGTACGAGGTATGAGGTTCAGATCAGACTTCAGGTTTTTTTCCTATGAATAATCAGGTAGCCAGTAACTTTTTTTAAGAGACAAGGTCTCACTCTGTCACCCAGGCTGGAAAGTAATGACAAGATCAGAGCTCACTGCAGCCTCAACTCCTGGGCTCAAGTTATCCTCCTGCCTCAGCCTCCTGGAGTAGCTGGGACCACAGGCAGGTGTCACTTGTTATTTTTTGTCTTTTTGATAATACTCATCCTAACAGGTGAGATGATACCTCACTGTGGTTTTGATTTGCATTTCTCTAATTATAAGTGATACTGAGCATTTTTTTCACATATTTTTTGGCCATTTGTATGTCTTCTTTCAAGAAATGTCTGTTCGATTGGGTTTGGTGACACAAAACTGTAAGCCCAGCACTGAGAACGCTAAGGCAGGAGGACAGCTTGAGCCTAGACCAGCCTAGGCAGCATAGCAAAACCCTACCTCAAAAAAAAAAAAAAAAAAGAAATGTCTGTGTCTGTTCAGCTTTTTGACCTCCAAAAATTAAGAGCCCATTTTAGAATCAGACAACCTGCCTGATTCAGAGACAATCTGTGTTTGGTTCTATTCTGCTACTTCCTATGTGACTTTGGGAAGTTCCCTTACCTACTTTGAGCTCAACTTCCTCAACGTTAGCCAGGACTAAGTACCATCCGCCTCTGCTGATTAACGCTGAGGACTGAAAGGAGAACGTCCACAACACCACTTCACAATGCCGCCTGGCGGAAGCCCCTCAATGCGGGGCTGGCAGGATCATCTGAAGCCAAGTACAACTTTCCTTTCCACTGTCCCAGGCTCACTCTGCATATGATTAGCAAGGAATAGCGAATAAAGGAAACCAAAATAATTGTTTAACTTTTAATAAGAAATTTTTAAAAAGTGGGGGTGGTGGGAAAATAGGAGGGAGAGGAGGGGAAGGGAAAGCACCCGGTCACAAGTTCTAGTCCAGGGCTCATCCCCGGCCTCCTCACTCAGGCAATCACCAGTCCCCACCTCCTGGGGAGGGGTACTTTCTTGGCTGGCTTCACCCATATGGAAGGCACTGCCACAGGTGTTCAGAAACCAGGAGCACCTTGAAATGGGCAATGTGCTTTGGGTAGGAGACCTGCAATTTCCCCAAAGAAACCATGGCACAAAAGTGACCCACATAGGAGGCACCAACGGCTGTAAATACTTGGTGGCAAAAAGTGATGTCATACCTTCTGTACAGGAGACATACACCCAAATAAAACTTGCCAAAATAGCAGAGAAAAAAATACAGCAGACATCCAGTGCCATTCTGTTACAGAAATATTTATATCGCAAAGCCAGGGACCTCTCTGGAACACTGTGTTTATTTCCACATTTCATGGAAGATGTTTGAGTGCACTCACCTGTGTCTCAACAAACTTCCAGTCCCTGTTCTAAACCCTGTGGCTCCTCAGCAAAACCCAAAAACAAGTATCAGTTTTCCTTCCAAATGGGAAATTTCCTGACCTAGCGAAACCAGCATCAAATCCACTAATTATGAGATAGCTGATTACAGGCAAAGCCCTCTAGTCCCAGGCTGACTCCCCTCCTGCAGGAGCAGGAAGGATGGGCATAGCACTGGCCTGCCAGACCACATGTCCAGGCAGTTTGAAACCATGGCTGCTCAGGTGAGCCACGATAAAAATCAAAACCAAGTATCTCTGAGAAGTGTACATGTCAAGAACCAGACTCCGCAGAAATGGATGTTGCAAGGTTTGTTCTGAGACCTCCCCTCCATGTCCCCTCTCCCAGGGACCTCCCCTCCTTGCACTAGGGGCCCAGGGCCAATGGACCACTCCCTTACCTCTAGCCCAGTGCATTTTCAGGAACAGCTCCCAGACTGTACCAGACCCTGAAATGTATTCACTGAATGCACTATTTCTTCAAATGATTGTAAATCACCTGACTATAACAACAATTGTTTTAAAAGTGTTCTTTCTCTATCTCTCGGGAATCATGCCATGAGTTTCAGCAAGCAGCTTTGCTTCTCTCTACTGCAATTCTATCATTTGCAAAATGTTAACAACTACTGTGTTCACCTATAGCATTGCTCTAAAAAGCCTTAAGACCCACTTCATGTAGCCTGCCTGGAGCACAGACCCTGTCACATGGTAAATGCCCACTGAAGGTGAGTTCTCTGTAGCTATTATTACCTAGCACTCCAGCGAACAAAAGGAGTTGATCAGGTCTCATCGTATCACCATGAAAGGATGTCCATGTAGACTGCAGTGGGAGTAGGGGGACTCAATGTTTATCAGGTACTATTTTGTTTTTTACAAAGTGTACATATATATTTGTAGGTACACTGGAAAAGATCTGGAAGGAAATATACCCAGTGTTAATAGTGACTACCCCAAAGACACATTCATCCAAACACACAACAGAGAAACACTCACTATCTTTCTGTCTTCCATATCATTTGAACTATTTTCAATAAGCATCTATGGCTTTTGTAAAGTTTTTGAAAGGAATTATTGCATTTTTTTCTGGAGAAACAAGCAGGAGCATGAAAAAGGTGGAAACAGAAGGTAAAATGGAATGGGACTCAATGGAATTGAGTCCAAGCCAGGCTCAGCAGGCACACGAACCACGCACCTCTCACTACAACTCAGTACCAGCTCTCTCTTCTCTTGGTCCAATGGCCCAAGACTTAGAGATAAAATGTTTATTGTGATCACATCAATCACACCAACGAGCTTGGAACCACCGTTTCAAACTCCTCTGGTTCTGTGTACCTGCCCGGGGCTGTTAGCTTTCCTCCTGTGTCTTTGGCTGGCCCATAATCCCCTAGTGGTGGAAATGCACCCTGACACTTAGCCATCATCCCCACAACACTCAGCACCGCATAGAGACCAGGGCAGTGATGCCCACTCGGACTGTGATTCTACTTATAAAGCAAAGGATCAGGGGCCAGATGTGACTTGTCTTTGGTAACTCACCAGGTGTTGCTTGAAACAGAACAAAGCCAGGTCTCCTGATGCCCAGAAAAGAGCTAGTGCCTATCCCACTAGAAACGTGGTGAAAATGTTTTGCTTGCTGTGAAAAGATGCACTACTGGAGAAGATGGGTGCAACTTCTCATGGAGGCACTCAGCCCAGATCACCAGGAAACAGGACTGCTGGATGAGACACTCAGACCAGATCACCAGGAAACAGGGCTGCTGGATGAGACACTCGGCCCAGGTCACCAGGAAACAGGGCTGATGGATGAGACATGGGGCCCAGCTCACCAGGAAACAGGGCTGCCAGAAGAAACACTCGACCCAGATCACCAGGAAACAGGGCTGCTGGATGAGACATGGGGCCCAGATCACCAGGAAACAGGGCTGCCAGAAGAAACACTCGACCCAGATCACCAGGAAACAGGGCTGCTGGATGAGACACTCGACCCAGATCACCAAGAAACAGGGCTGCTGGATGAGACACTCCACCCAGATCACCAGGAAACAGGGCTGCCAGAAGAAACACTCCACCCAGATCACCAGGAAACAGGGCTGCTGGATGAGACACTCGACCCAGATCACCAGGAAACAGGGCTGCTGGATGAGACACTCCACCCAGATCACCAGGAAACAGGGCTGATGGATGAGACATGGGGCCCAGATCACCAGGAAACAGGGCTGCCAGATGAGACACTTGGCCCAGGTCACTAGGAAACTGGTCTGCTGGATGAGACACTAAGCCCGTCCACCGGAAAGGAAATCTGGCTGGACAGTGGAGGGAAATTCACACCACCCAACGGCAGCAACAACATGAACAAAACAAAAAATACCTGACCACAAAGCCATAGCCTGGCTAGCAAATTCAAAACAGAGCCACAAACCTAGCAGCACACATCACTGCAACACAGAGCTTCAGTCAGTGTGTGCACATTTTAAGTAGAAATGTAAAATGTCCATGTTTTTGGAACAAAGGGGCTATTTGTGTGTGTGTGATGTCAAACAAAATAGCTCAGAAGAAACTATTGGCAAGGAAATAGAAATAGGTGCCCTTACACATTGACAGTGAGATAATGGTATGGCCCTAAGGGAAGGGAATCCAGCAACACCCAAAATATTTAAAATGCACAGAACCCTGGATCCCACAATTCCATTTTTAGCAATGCATCCTATGAACATATTCACGCAAATATGCAAGAATTATGTACAACTCAGCATTGATTAATCCAAACGGTTGGAACAACCTAAATACTTACCAGTGGGGAACTGGTGGAGAACCGTGTTTATCTTATGCCAACATCTGTGTTTTTAAAAACAAGACACATCAGCTGGGCACAGTGGCTCACACGTGTAATCCCAGCACTTTGAGAGGCTGAGGCAGGTGGATCACAAAGCCAAGATATCCAGACCATCCAGGCCAACATGGTGAAACCCCGTCTCTACTAAAAATACAAAAATTTTCTGGGCATGGTGGCGCACACCTGTAGTACCAGCTAATCAGGAGGTTCAGGCAGGAGAATCGCTTGAACCCGGGAGGCGGAGGTTGCAGTGAGCTGAGATCACGCCAGCCTGGTGACAGAGCAATGCTCTGCCTTGAAAAAACAAACAAACAAACAAACAAAACTGGCAGCAGTAGTCACAGGGCAGTGACTGGAGTAGGACTGCCTTTCACTCTCCAGGACCTTTTGAATGTCGCTCATATTACATATTCAAAATATATGACTACAGCAAATATTTTCAAAGTAACTATGAAAAACTGGGGAAATAATAATATCTAACACACAGGACTGCTGCATAATTAAAGGATGAAAAACATGTCAATAGAGATGACAAGGTATAAATTCTAAGTGCAGCTCTCAGGCTGGGCTTCAGAACAGGGCGTAGGCAACAAGCTGGAGTGCAAGGCTGATGGCAGGAATGGAAACACTGAAATCCAAACTTGCATATCACGCCCAGATCATGAGCCTTGAATGCCAAGCCAGGGAACCCGTCCTTGATCTTAACAACGAAAAATCACTGGGCTGGGTGTGGTGGCTCATGCCTGTAATCCAGTGCTTTGAGAGGCTGAGGCGAGAGGACTGCTTGAGGCCAGGAGTTTGAAACCACCCTGGACAACACAGCAAGACTCTGTCCTTACAAAATTTTAAAAATTAGCTAGGCAGGATAGCACATCTGTAGTCCCAGCTACTCAGGAGGCTGAGATGGGAGGATCACTTGAGACCAGGAATTTAGGGTTACAGTGAGCTGTGATGGCACGCCTGCATTCCAGCCTGAGCAACAGAGCAAGGGCATGTCTCAAAAATCAAATAAAATGAAATAAAATCACTAAAAGTTTGTATAAAGTATAAAATCATACCATATATGATTTAATCCAGATATATAATATAAATAAGAGGGGTGAAAGAGAAATTAGGAAGCTATTATAAGAAGACAAGTCAACTAAGACGTGAGCAAAGGCCCTGGGTTCACAGCACTATCTTTATATAAAGGAATGAACTATCACATTTATTTTCATAGCATCACCAACTTAAACACAGGCTACAGTATTCTGGAACCATCTCTGTATCAGTCAAATCAGATGGCCATAATACCATAGGCAAATGCCATAATAAACACCATAGGCTGTGTGGTTTAAACATTAGTTTATTTCTCACAGCTCTGGAGGCTGGAAGTCCAAGATCAAGGTGTCGGCCAACTCAGCTTCGGGACAGGGACCTCTTCCTGGCTTGCAGACAGCCACCTTTCTCTTGTTTCCTCACACCAGGGCAGTGGGAGCTCTCTGCTTTCTCTTTTTTTGTTTTTTGTTTTTTTTTTGAGACAGAGTCTCACTCTGTCAGCAGGCTGGAGTGCAATGGCACAATCTCAGCTCACTGCAACCTGCGACTCCCTGGTTCAAGCAACTCTCCTGCCTCAGCCTCCCGAGTAGCTGGGATTACAGGCACCTGCCACCACATGCAACTAATTTTTGTATTTTTAGTAGAAACAGTGTTTCAGGATGGTCTCAATCTCCTGACCTCATGATCTGCCCACTCGGCCTCCCAAAGTGCTGGGATTACAGGTGTGAGCCACCACACCCGGCCTGGTTTCTCTTCTTCTAAGGGCACTAATCCTGTCAGACCAGGGCCCACGCTCATGACCTCATCTAACCCTAATCACCTCCCAAAGGTCCTATCCCCCACTACCATCACACTGGCAGTTAGGGCTCCAGTACAAGAATCTGGGGGAGACATAAACATTCAGTTTATAACAATGTCTTTTCAATCCTGTTGAAAAAGCAACCAAATGAGTAGGCAACAAAGTACCTTCTATGTAAACAAGTCAGGACTTTTCATATTTCTGCTAACACATTAAAGTCCATTTAAAATGTCTGATAACAAGAGTCAGAAGCAGAGATAAATGAAAGTTAGTTACTCTGCATTTTAGGCCCACATTGAGTTGTCTTCCAATGACATTATGGCACAAAGAACACTGCTATCTATTCCTGGTTTGGCCACCAAAGAAGCTGGAACCATTCCCTGTATTTCCATTTATCTTGAAAGTCACTGGGCTGACCTGGCAGACCTCCAAGGTCCCTTCCATTCACAAATTCCACAAATAACTTCCTACCAAGAGAGGCTGCACAAATAAACTACACTGACGAAGGAGAAAGCTAACACTAGCAAACAATGAGATGCACACAGGACAAGACGTATAGAGAAGTGGATCAACCACAAACTGGCGGACGATGAGCCGGCGGTGGATAAAAACACATTCCCTAACGATGGACAGAGAGGCAATGGTGCTGAGGTAGTAGTTTTGAAGGTTTCCTATTTTAAATCTTCAAGATAAATGGCCCAATTGTTTATATTCATTCTGATTAAATGTGAACGTGAAAACTTCCTCCAGGGGACACAGACATCTAAAAAGTTCCCAATGTATCCAATTTGTCATTTGATATTTTTACTGACAAGAAAAATGAGGGACTGAATATACACACAGACCATGCCTGATCATATGTATAAAGACAGAACTCAGACCACAACCTGTAGCTGCCCACCCAGGAAACCAAACCCCTATCTACAATAAATAGCCAGGAGGCCAGCCAGGCTAGCACATCAAACAGGAAGCCAGACTGCTCTCTCTCCACAACCCAGAAACTAAACCACAACTCTGTCCCACGTGGCCAGGACTTGACTCAAAACTGACAGCCACCCTAATTTTGGCCCCTATTTTCAGTTAGGATCATTCAGAGAAAGCCAAATGCACCCCTAACCAATCACATAGGACACCCCACTTTTGCACAACCGTCTCCAGCCCCTACAACAGCCTCCACTGGGAGCCGTTCTTTTCCATCCTGAAGCTTCCCCACTCCTCATCCGCCACTCACTTACATGTCAGTCTCTGCCACACGCAAGTGACGGTGCCGACTCCCTTGCCGCAGCAGCTCTGAGAAAGTCGCCTCTGCCTGTCTCATGTGGGCGGCCTTCCTTTATTTCCCCCAAAGAATAAATCTTAAATGATGGGCTTCTCTCTATATGGCCAAGCTATACAATTCAGAAGCCCAGCATGGCAGATTCCAAGCCTGGAAAGACCAAACACCCCTCAGGTCTTCTTTCCACAAAACACAGCTTCCTTGAGTTCTTCAGTCACTACGACCAACCTGGGAAGGAACCACGTGTTATGGAAAGATCAAGGGCCCTGAAGTCAAACTTCTGAGTTCATCAAGTACTTTTTCTTTCTACTTAAGAAATCACACGGCCTTGGCCAGGCGTGGTGGCTCACACCTCTAATCCCAGCACTTGGGGAGGCCGACTTGGGCTGATCACCCAAGGTTGGGAGTTCAAGACCAGCCTAACCAACATGGAAAAACCCCGTCCCTACTAAAAATACAAAATCAGCCTGGTGTGGTGGCGCATGCCTGTCATCCCAGCTACTCGGGAGGCTGAGGCAGGAGAATCAGTTGAACCTGGGAAGCAGAGGTTGTGGTGAGCCGAGATCGCGCCATTGCACTGCAGCCTGGGCAGGAAGAGCAAAACTCTGTCTCGGAAAAAAAAAAAAGAAAAGAAAACAGGAACAACAACAAATGACATGACCTTGAACAATTTTCTTAACTTCTCTAAGCCTCTATCTTCATCTTCAATAAAATAATTTTACCTCCAAGATTGCATTAAATGGAATCCCACATGTAAAACAGCTGACAAATATTAGGGGTCCAACAGTTGTGCGCTCCTACTGTCGCCCCACTTTACCCCAAAGGAGAAACGCAAGACATCCAGAAAAAGCCTGTTGATCCCTACACCTCAGCATCCTGTGTTCACACAAGGTGCAGTGGGATCCAGACTTACCGGGGTCACCCAAATACAAGACACGTTTTGATTTTTCAACTTAGGTACACATGGCTTCTAACGTTCACCATATATGATCCATAATTTAGAAGAGATTTTCCTACACTACCCCATGGTTCTATTTTAGCAGACTTAGATGTGCTATAATAGCTCACTCTCTTAAGCCCTCTTCAGTATCAAAAACAAAACTTAATGTGTAACATGGTTATCAGCAGTGAAAGAGGAAAAGGTACCTATGAGTCAAAATGACGCTCTGCCCTGCCCTGCCCCACCCTATGAAAAGCTGTTCAGGAGTATTTGGGCTGATTATGAGAATGCTGTCTGTATTCCCAGGGACAGACAAATGCCTACCCTGGTTAGAAGCTGCGTTGCTCAGCCTCAAGGGTAGAAAGCTCCCCACACCCTCTACCCAAGGAGAAGAGAAGCAAATGGGGTGGCCAGGCTCCAGGATGTGGACTATTTAGTGTGGTTTCTGCAGTCCAGGTCACCGCCATGGGTGAATCTTTTCCTTCCTTCTTTTCCACCCAAGTGCCCAAGGTCCTACGGCTGCTATAGGGCCTCTTCCCTAGGATGAGTCAGCTCAGCTATTCCCCTTCCCTCTTTTTTTTTTTTTTTTTTTGAGACAGAGTCTCACTCTGTCACCTAAGTGGGAGTTCAGTGGTGCAATCTTAGCTCACTGCCACCTCTGCCTCCCGGGTTCAAACAATTCTCCTGCCTCAGCCTCCCAAGTACCTGAGATTACAGGCACCCACCACCACGCCCAGCTAATTTTTATATTTTTAGTAGAGACAGAGTTTCAACTTGTTGGCCAGGCTGCTCTCGAACTCCCAACCTCAGGTGATCCACCTGCCTTGGCCTCCCAAAGTGCTGGGAGTACAGGCATGAGCCACCACATCTGGCCGAGTCAGCCCAGCAATCCTGACTTTTTGTTCTGGCAAAATTACTGTCTTCCACATCAACCTTCCAAGTAGCTAAAGCAGAGATCTGGCCTTGGGGCAGGCTTGAAGAATCCCTGTTTTTGGTCCCCAAGAGGTCCCACCAGGGTCTAGGACAATTCCAAGACTTGTGTCCTTAAAAAGGAAAGAAACCTCACATACATGGCCCTCACAGAGCTCAGGTAGAGCTCAGGCAAGGCTTGGGAGGCGGCCCTAAGGTTTGGGTGTGTCATCTATGATAACAGCTAAGAGATCTGAAGCCAGCTGTCTGGGTTCAAACCTCAATTCCAACAGCACTGGCTGTGTGATGTTAGACAATGTCCCCAGCCTCTCTGTGGTTCAGTTTCCTCACTGTAAAAGGGCCACAATAATAGAGCTGCTCTAAAAATTAAGTGAATTAGTGTGTAAAAGGTATTTAGAACAATGCTTGGCACATGGGGGAGTTCAACAGACACGTATTGAACAGAGTAACTTAGCAATTAGTAAATAAACTCATGCAGGCCAGGCGCGGTGGCTCACACCTGTAATTCCAAACCTTTGGGAGGCTGAGGCGAGAGGGTCACTTGAGCCCGGGAGTCTCAGACTAGCATGGGCAACACAGCAATGTTCCATCTCTAAAAATAAAACATATATGTATATATACACTCATATATTCACAGTGTATTTATAATATACAAAATAGCTGGATTACAGACTTAACTATTCACAATGGTTACTTCTAGAGAAGGGGGAATGCAAATTTCAGATTTTTACCCCACACATATATTCCTGTATTATCTGAAATATTTAAGCAAATTGTATGTATAAATTTGCCCCAAAACACATAGCAGAACAATGTAGTTTTGACTCAAAAATCTTCAAATCATGAGCCGGGCGTGGTGGCTCAAGCCTGTAATCCCAGCACGTTGGGAGGCCGAGACAGGCGGATCACGAGGTCAGGAGATCGAGACCATCCTGGCTAACACAGTGGAACCCCGTCTCTACTAAAAAATACAAAAAACTAGCCGGGTGAGGTGGCGGGTGCCTATAGTCCCAGCTACTCAGGAGGCTGAGGCAGGAGAATGGCGTAAACCCGGGAGGTGGAGCTTGCAGTGAGTTGAGATCCGGCCACTGCACTCCAGCCTGGGCGACAGAGCGAGACTCCGTCTCAAAAAAAAAAAAAAAAAAAATCTTCAAATCATGATGGAATTGTCTTGTGAAAGTAAAGTTAGAGAGATGAAAAGTCTCCCTCCAGCCTAAATGCTCTTTCATATGACCTATGTGACACAAACCAATGCAGACATCCCAATCCTTTCCCTACTGTCATAAGAAGTTTTCAGTGAACTGCATTCCCCTTTACAAACTAGATGATAGTTACAGTTACCAGGCAAGAACGTGGATCCAGTTCTGCTTTTTCAAAGGCCAATGTTCCTCACATAATAGCAATGCATTCTTCAACCGGTCAACTGCCCACAACACCTGAGGTGACAGACGCAAAGTGCTTGGCAGGCACTTACTCTTAACCGGTTTATTACAAAGAAGAGAACACAGGAACAGCCAAATGCAAGAGACGCACAGAGCACACCACGGGGCAGAGAGGTCGGGGCTCCCATGCCGTCCCTGGAAGTGCCACCTCCCCAGCACCAAATGAGTTCACCAAAGCAGAAGCTCTCCAAACCCAATATTTACAGGGATTTATGGAGTTTTCATAACATAGACATGAGTAAGTCATTGGCCACCATGACTAGCTCAATCTCCAGCCTGTCTCATCTCTCCTCCCAGAGGTAGGGGTGGGGCTGATATGTCCAACTCTTTACTCATGACTCATCTTTCTGGCAACCAGCCCTAATTCTGAACCTGTCCAGGGGTCCGAAGCCACCTGTCATCTCATTATCATACAAAAGACACTCCTATCACCCCAGAGATTCCAAAGGTTTTAAAAGCTCTTGGGTCAGGAATTGAAACCTAAGACCAAATATTATAACCAATGATGTTCCTATCGCTCAGGAAATTACAAGGGTTTTAGAATCTCTGGGCCAAAAACCAGGAAGAATACTAAATAGATACACTATTGTACTATGTATCCCACTATCAGGATAATTTTTTTTTTGAGACAGCATCGACCTCTGTTACCCAGTTTGGAATGCAGTGGTGTGATCTGAGCTTATGGTGCAATCTCAGCTCACTGCAACCTCCACCTTCCAGGTTCAAGCAATTCTTGTGCCTCACCCTCCTGAGTAGCTGGAACTACAGGTGTGCGACACTACAACTGACTAATTTTTGTATTTTTTAGTAGAGACGGGGTTTCACTGTGTTGGCCAGGCTGGCCTTCAACTCCTGGCATCAAGTGATCTGCCCGCCTCGGCCTCCCAAAAATCTGGGATAAGTCATGAACCACCATGCCTGGCCTCACTATCACAATAATCATACTGAGAGGATGGGGGAGAAAAACGTGGGCAACAGGAGGGGGGAGTCTTCCACAGTAGGACATCTCCCTGTCTTTCATACAATCTAGAAGAACCAGCTAAAACATAAACACAGTAACCTCTAAGGAGCAGGGAACAGGGTGGAGAAGGGTAAGGTAGGGCATTGTTGGGTTTTGTCCTAAGCCTTGTTAATTTCTGACTCTTTTTTTTTTTTTTTTTTTCAGACGGAGTCTCGCTCTGTCACCTGGGCTGGAGTGCAGTGGCCAGATCTCAGCTCACTGCAAGCTCCGCCTCCCGGGTTTACCGCCATTCTCCTGCCTCAGCCTCCGAGTAGCTGGGACTATGGGACTACAGGCGCCCGCCACCTCGCCCGGCTAGTTTTTGTATTTTTTAGTAGAGACGGGGTTTCACAGTGTTAGCCAGGATGGTCTCGATCTCCTGACCTCGTGATCCGCCCGCCTCGGCCTCCCAAAGTGCTGGGATTACAGGCTTGAGCCACCGCGCCCGGCCAATTTCTGACTCTTAGAGATGTATGCTTGTACAACTTTGCTAAAAATGAGTATTTACCTGTAATCCCAGACTTTGGGAAGCCAAGGTGGGTGGATCATGAGGTCAGGAGATCGAGACCATCCTGGCTAACACGGTGAAACCCCATCTCTACTAAAAATACAAAATGTTAGCTGGGCGTGGTGGTGGGCGCTTGTACTCCCAGCTGCTCAGGAGGCTGGGGCAGGAGAATGGTGTGAACCCAGGAGGCGGAGCTTTCAGTGAGCTGAGACCACGCCACTGCACTCTCGCCTGGGTGACAGAGCGAGACTCCATCTTAAAAAAAAAAAAAAAAGAGTATTTAATTTTTAAACAAAATCTGATACTTGACCAACAACAATAGTATATTAAGTGATACGGTTTTTTGTTTTTGTTTGAGAGAGGGTCTTGCTCTGTTGCCCAGGGTGAAGTGCCATGGTGGAATTCTAACTTACTACAGCCTCAAATTATTGGGATCGGGTGATCAACCTCCCGAGCAGCTAGAACCACAGGTATGCACCACCACATCCAGCATTTTTTTTTTTTGGTAGAGGTGGAGGTCTTGCTATGTTGCTGGTCTTAAACTGCTGATCTCAGTGGATCCTGCCGCCTCAGCCTCCCTAAGTACTGGGATTACAGGCGTGAGCCACCATGCCTGGCTCTAGATTCTGGTTTATTAAAGGAAATGTATTTCAAGTCAGAGCTTGTCATCTATTGCATGGGAAAATAAAAACTTCATTTAAAACTCAAAAACACCCACATGATAAAATGAGGTCCTGCTTGGTTTTAAACTACTTGGTGACCACCATCAGTTGTTTTCTTGACCACAGGATGCACCTAATTCCTAACTATGAATAAAGGTACAAACATTGTTTATTGGGCTTTTGGCTTCAGCCTTGAAACAATCGGATTCTCTCAAACTCAGGAATGTGAATCGCTGTTCGGTTGATGCAGCTGTTTCCGTTCTAGAAATGGACCTGGAATCATGTCCTTTTCACCCATGGAGAGTCCTTTGTGTAAAACTTGAAAAGGCAAGGTCCCAACTTCCCCATATGGGTGTTTCTTCCAGTAGAGGAATTACTCTAATGACTTCTTAGCAAAACTTACATCATCAGGGCAGGCCATCAAAATACTCCAAAACACAAAGTTTAGCTCCATTTCTGACGGACCTGTCTCCACTGCTATCAATCTCACCAACAGACACACATCAAGTCAGAGGAACGATTTTTTCATTTAGGAAGGATCTTCATGGCTGTGTGCGGTGGCTCACGCCTGTAATCCCAGCACTTTGGGAGGACAAGGTGGGTAGATCCCAAGGGAAGGAGTTTGTGACCAGCCTGGCCAACATAGTGAAACCCCGTCTCTACTAAAAATACAAAAATTAGCCGGGCTTGGTGGCACTTGCCTGTGGTCCCAGCTACTTAGGAGGCTGAGGCAGGAGAACTGCTTGAACCTTGGAGGTGGAAGTTGTGGTGAGTCAAGATTGCACCACTGCACTCCAGCCCGGGCAAGAGAATGAGACTCTGTCTCAAAAAAAGGGGGATCTTCATGTTCCTGACAATTTGCAAAAAAACCCAAAAAAAACAAAAATTGGTATCTGTTAACCAGAGGCAATGAAAAGCACCTCCCAGGCTGCTGTAGTCAGTGGATCGGTAACTTACTACAGTGGTGGGAGATTCCAACCCCTGAAACCTGTGACTATCTCATGAAGCAAAAGGGCTTTGCCACAGGCCTTAGAGGGAGCATCCTGGGCTATCCAGGGAGGTCCAATCGAATCCCATGAGCCTCTAAGAGCATAGAACTGGCCAGGCGGTGGCTCACGCCTGTAGTCTCTGCACTTTGGGAGGCTAAGGCAGGCGAATCATGAGATCAAGAGATGGAGACCATCCTGGCTAAAATGGTGAAACCCCATCTCTACTAAAAATACAAAAATTAGTTGGGTGTTGTGACGGGCACCTGCAGTCCCAGCTACTCAGGAGGCTGAAGCAGGAGAATCACTTGAACCTGGGAGATAGAGGTTGCAGTGAGCTGAGATCACGCCACTGCACTCCAGCCTGGGCAACAGTGTGAGACTCTATCTCAAAAAATATTTTAAAATAGGGCATAGAACTTTCTCCGAGTGGAAAAAGAGAAATGCACACAGGGGAACTGGAGAGCCTGACCAGGTCTCTGGCCCAGCTAGTCCTGAGCTGATGGGACCACGTGCAAAGACCAGATAGAGGCCTCAGGAGCTGAGGGCAGCCCCCAGCAGATGGCCAGCAAGGGAACAGACACCTCAGTCCTGCAACCACAAGGAACTATATGTGGCCAAAAGTGCTTGGAAACAATTCTCCAGTGAGGAATGCAGCCCAGACCACATGGCGATTTTTGCCCAGTGACATCCACATCAGAATTCTGCCCCACAGAACTGTGAGATGATACAATTTCAATTGTTTTAAGCCACGGAATATGTGGAAATGTGGTAAAGCAGTAACAGAAATGAATACAGTGATTTATGTGGAAACCCCTAGAAGAGTGTCTGGCACGGTGTTGTCACCTGACAAGCGTTTCCTGATTTCCTTACATCGCAAGGCAGGGCTGACCACACTCCATCCAAAAGAGATGATAGACTTGCTCTGACAAAACAGATTCAGTGAATTACAAATGGCCCAGAACACCTACAAATTTCACGTTTCAGGTAAGTGATTGCCTTTCCTTTCACTTAGAAACCTCCCAATGCTCATCTTACTGATAAACTCTAAGAACCAGGCAGGAGACTAAACACCAGACAAACCCAGCCCCAGATGCCCCGAGGGAGCCCATCCCAGCACTCACTCCGCTGCACTGAAATGATGTCCAGGTCAGTTTATCCCACTAGACCAAGAACTCCAGCTCTCCATGTGTGAGTCTCCAGTGCTGCCTCTGCATCTCTGCTTCTCTGCTTCTACGACGGTGCTTCTGAACTTCACAGGAAATCTGTATCAATGTTTGTCACACTATATATGCCATTGTAACTTAATATCTGCACAGAAAATATAAATTCTTTGAGGACCAGGGCCGGGTTTATTAGCCTTTGTACTCCCACTGCCACTGTCTGGGACATCAGAGGCACTCGGTAGAAGTTGGTGAAGAGAAAGAAAAGGCAGAGGAAAGACAGGAAAGCAGGACCAACACTGCAGACACAGATTCTGAGGTGGCTGGAGGAGAGGCAGGGCAGAGAAACTTCCTGGATGCTGGAATGGGGTTCACTGTGATACCTGCTGCTGGATTTCAAATGTCAAAGGTGATGCTTTGCTGACCTTGACTTCTGACTGCCCTTTAACTGCCCTTTAGCTCTCCCAACCTCAAGACAGGGCACTTAGAAACTGCAATGTCAAGAAATTATGCTTCATTAAAGCATGGGAATGTTATTTACATGGACCTTCATTACTTCATTTTTTACATGGGAATGTAAATAATTGAAGAGATTGTTAAAGACTAAATCATGCACATTCAATCACTTTGTAAAATATTAATGATAACTGAAACACAAATGTTGATGGTCCCCAAAAATGCTAAAATATAAAACAATACTGGCCAATTAAAGATAGAAAACAATCCTAATGAAGCTCCCCAACAGACACATTAAAACTTCTCTGTACATTAAACATTTGGGATTTCAAAGGAAAACCCAGTTTCATTCCATTCTTAATACGGCGTTAAAAAAAAAAATCTTAGGTAATACAATATTTCATTTAAAATTTACAAAATTCCATTACATTCATGATTTCATTTCATCCTCAAAACAATCTCCTGAGTTAGGCAGAACAGGTATTACTAACAACTAACTCCATTTTACAGGTGAGGGAACTGAAGTTCACAAAGTACTTGGACTTCACAAAAGCTTTAATAGGGCCACATAGCAAAACCAAATCCTCTGCTCAAAAGAACTAGAATAAGTTATCTTTTACATATTATTCATACTTATATCCTGTCAACATCCAAAAATGTTTTGAGGTAGCCTGCAATAATAGACATTTACCCAATAAAAACATTAAAATGAAAAACAGGGGGAAAAAAACAGCAGGTGACATGGGAGACAGACAAAGGTAGATACCAAAGACTGAGACTTAGAATCTAAGAAAACTTCATCTCTGACCTTCCAGTTCCAGGGAGATAATACTGAAGGAAACAAGATGGTTTATAGACTCATAAACTGACAAAAGAGAGGTTGCATCAGTTCTTAACTATGAAACACTCCTAGCAGCCACAGCAAATCTCTAGGACAACATACCAATGGCATCAAATCAAGAGTATACTTCAGTGATAGAGTGAATTAAGTTCCCTGTTTGGGACCCAGGCCAGGGCTAGAGAAAAGAACTCTGAAATGTAGAGCTCAAAAATGTATCCTTTGTCGGCCAGGCACAGTGGCTCACACATGTAATCCCAGCACTCTGGAAGGCCGAGGTGGGCAGATCACGAAGTCAGGAGATGGAGACCATCCTGGCTAGCACTGTGAAATCCTGTTTCTACTAAAAATACAAAAAATTAGCCGGGCGTGGTGGCAGGTGCCTATAGTCCCAGCTGCTTGGGAGGCTGAGGTAGGAGAATGGAGTGAACCCAGGAGGCGGAGCTTGCAGTGAGCGGAGACCCTGCCACTGCGCTCCAGCCTGGGCAACAGAGCAAAACTCCGCCTCAAAAAAAATACATATATATATATATATATGTATACCCTCTGACTTCTCCTTACCCATGTGTCCCCTTCCATGAGAGACTTCCTTTAATTTAATTCATATAAAAATCAAGCCTACTCTAAATGAAAAATACCTCGACATGGAAGCACCATTAACTAGCTAAGTTTTATGAAGACATTAATAAAATCTAGAAAACCATAAAATCTGGTCGCGTTTTGAAGCCCTCTCCTAAGATCAGATTCCCCAAAAGAATAAAGTGCATGGGGCATATAACAAATACCTTTTCCTAAATTAAGATAAGAATGCAAATCAAAAGAAAGGCAAAATCCTACTGAGTGAAGCAAGAATTGTTATTCAGTAGCTCAAGACTTGACCAAATGGCTGTTTTTAATCCCTATAATCATCCAAATAACTAGAATAGCAGAGAAAATTGTGTCTCCTTTCTACAGAGACACGTGGCTTTAAGAAACTCAAGCACATCAAATTCCCACCTTACCAAACAGATAAATTGGAAAGGAGTTTAGTATTTTATTTTTAAATTATTTATTTACCTTTTTATTTTTTAGAGAAAGGGTTTCACTCCATCACACAGACTGGAGTGCAGTGGCATGATTATAGCTCACTGCAGCTTCTAATCTTGAGTTCAAGTGATCCTTGCACCTCAGCCTCCCAAAGCGCTGGCATTACAGGTGTGAACCACAGCACCCGGCCTGACTATTTTAAAGAATTAATTACCATATTCCTTAGAATTGTAGCTCCTTTATAGGTCATTCAACATGTGATGCAATATTTTACAAGTGGTATTTTTTTTTTTTTTTTTTTAAGATGGAGTCTCACTCTGTCGCCCAGGCTGGAGTGCAGTGGTGCAATCTTGACTCACTGCAACCTCCACCTCCCGGGTACAAGTGATTCTCCTGCCTCAGCCTCCCGAATAGCTGGGACTACAGACATGTGCCACCAGACGCAGCTAATTTTTTTGTATTTTTACTGGAGACGGGGTTTCACCGTGTTAGCCAGGATGGTCTCCATCTTCTAACCTCGTGATCTGCCTGCCTTGCCCACCCAAAGTGTTGGGATTACAGGTGTGAGCCACCACACCCAGCCACAAGTGGTAATTTTAAACTATGCTTCAAGCCATTACACAAAGCCAAGTACATCTACTCAAGGCACTCTCAAATTTCCATTTACTCCCATTTTACTCAACAAAATAAAATGTTAAATTGAACATATTTCACATGACACTTAAAAGATCAACAAAATGCTCCTGAAAAGTTCTGAGCTCAACAACTCCATTAATGAGAAAAAACAAGCCAACTGGATATAGTGAAGATGCTGCACATAAAACACAATTGTGAAGAAGATGCAAGATATTGCCAAAAAGCTGCTTAAGGTTTCATCATAGATACTTGTCCTTAACTCTGAGTTAAAGTATATACTCATGTAACTAAACTCATTTAAAAGGAAACAAAGAGGAAGAAGAAAAAGAACTTCCACTTTAGAATTCACATTTTCAAAAGCTTCCATTATTTACACCATTGCCGGGAAGAGAGTTTTTCTCTGCTATATTTGCTTGAAAGAATTAAAGGTGTAGGGCAAAGATTCTTGGAAATTATGTAGTTTACAATCCTCAAAAGTGAGAAAAATGAAGCCCAGAAGAGAAGGCCTTCCAGGAAAATTCCAGAGCCGGAGGTAGACCCAGTGCATTGTTTTTGTTTTTGTTTTTGTTTTGAGACGAAGTCTCGCTCTATGGCCCAGGCTGGAGTGCAGTGGAGCCATTTCGACTCACTGCAACCTCCGCCTCCTGAGTTCAAGCTATTCTCCTGCCTCAGCCTCCTGAGTAGCTGCGATTACAGGCGCCCACCACCACGCACAACTAATTTTTGTATTTTTAGTAGAGACAGGGTTTCACCATGTTGGCCAGGTTGGTCTCGAACTCCTGACCTCAAGTGATCCGCCTGCCTAGACCTCCCAAAGTCTTGGGATTACAGGAGTGAGCCACCGCACCCAGCCTACGTGGTGAGTTTTCATCAAGTACTCTGAACTATGCAACAAACACTAGGAAGTAATCGAAAAAAAAATTAATCTAAAAACCCTCTGGAGAGTCAAAGAATTGCAGATTTTAAATAGCATGAATACTTGGTTTCATGGTATTGAAAAAGGACCTCGCACTTACCCGCATGTAGAAACTGCCTGCCCACCTCTATCAGAGCATTTTTCAAGCTGTGCTACAGTTAACTATGTACTGCCCAAAGCCAATCTGTCGCTGCAGATCATAAGCTCTTAAAGACCAGGACTTCAGGAGAACAAGCAAAACTTCAGAGAGAAGGGAGCGACTGAAACAGAGTTCATAGCAATGGGTCGGCAGGAGCTGATGACTGGAGGTGGGCTGTAGCCTTGGGGTCTGGGACAGCTGAGGGCAGAGAAGGCAAAAGGGCCTGCATGACGTGTTACAGGGCTAGGAACCACAGCTGCGGTGATTAGTTCAGTTTTGTCTCGTATGCCTGTTACTTATACACCATCTCTTGTTCAGAAGGAACTTCAGGGTGAGTACTTGGACTCCTTGAGCCTTCAGCTGTTTGTCTCCGGGACGTTTAACACTCTTAAAAGGGGAAAACTGTCCAGTTCGATTTTGCTTCCTGGGACATTACAGGTGTTTCAAAAGTTTGATGAAAGCATTCACTAAGGAGTGATTCCACTTTCTTCGGTGGTTGAGAAATACGCGTCTGAGGGGCAGCATCAGGTCTTCCCATCAAGCTGAAGTCGGAGTCTCCCCACCCACGGACCTCACCATTGCTCTCCCCTCATAAATCTGACCTCTAACTGTAACTGCCTTGGCCTCATTCCGTGGGTGTGGATGCTCCTGCTTGAAACGCACTTTCCAGCCCGCCAAATTCTTGGGAGAGTTTCTTCCACTCTCCAGGCGCTGAGAGCTATAAAGTTCAATCTGCCTTTCACTTTTTTTTTTCTTCCCATTACTAACGGAAGAAATCAAGAAGCGCCAGGCAGAAGGGCCCTGCTCCCTCCAATCAGAGCCCAGCCCGGGGCCAGAGCAGGAAGCGCGGCGGTGGGACGGGCGGTGACAGCCCGTCGCCCCCCGGGACCCGCCGGCCAGGGCAGAGGTCGGTGGGGCAGCTGCGCGACAGCCCTAGGCCCGCACCTCTGGCTTCCTCCCGCCGGGGATGTGAGAGGATAAATCACGGGGCCGGGGCAGTGCGCCCCCACCAACCACTTCCCCCGCACACGGACCCCCACTACACGCGCGTCTCTGGCGGGGTCGACCCAGACGAGCCACGGGGCGGCGCACAGCCCCACTAGCAGGACGGCCAGGACCCACGCGCGCGGGTCCACGCAGCCACCTGTATAGGTGACAAAACACTCAGCCGTTATGTGGGGCCCGGAAAGAGCCCCCGCCCAGAGTCACGGACCCCCTAGTACGAGGGTCCACCCAGTCCCCTCGGTGAGTCTGGCGAAGCAGTGTCACTGCCAGGGAGGGCGGCGGAGTCTCCCACTCACGGTGACGCGGTTCCCGCCCCACGAGTGAGTCCTCGCAGGGCCCCCTCTGCCGCACGCGGGGACCAACCACGCCGCGGGGGGGACCGGGCAGAAGCCAGCGCCCAGGTCCATGCAGTCCCCTCCGCGGCAGACGGGAGGAGCCGGGGAGCAGTGGGGACCGGCCCTCACCCGCAGGGCGACCAGGACCCCGCGCGGGCCCACGCGGTATTGCAGCAGGTGCGAAGCCCTCGGTGCCACCCGAGGCCGAGACAAAGCCCAGGCGCACGGACCTCGGATCCCGACCCCGGAACCTGCGGGGCCCAGCTCGTAGCCGCCATGCCCGGGGCAGGGACCCCGTCGCCCGTCGAGCCGTCTCACCTCAGGCCGCCGCCTCGCAGCGTTCGCTCCTCGCTGCGGCGCCTGGGCCGACTGGAGCGCAGCTGAGCAGCCGACAGAGCCGGGGTAGCCTCAACAATGGAGCCCGGGGCGTGGCCGCCGGCGCCGCCGCCGCAGCTTCAGCCAGTGTTCCCCGCTCAGGATCCGGCTCGAATCAAGGAGCTGCAGCTGGCTCGGGGCTGCGGCCGGGACACACAACGCACAGGCGCACACGACCCCTCCCTCCGCCCGCCGCCCCGCTCCCCGGCCAATGGGAAACGAGCTATGCAGAGGGGCGCGGCTTGGGGGAACAAAGGGAAGTTGGGCGGGGCGGCGCTGGGACTGGGTGTACCGGATTCCGCGGGGAGGACCGGACCCAAGAGCTGGCCGGATCCTGGCCTCCTAGAAGACCCAGCTCAACGTCCACCTGGAGTCTGCTCTACAGGAGGCGCTCATCTCAAGCCCAGAACTCAGGCTTTTAGGGCAGAGAGCGAGAAACAGGCTTGCTTTCCTAAAAGGGAAACTGAGGTCCAAGGAATAGGATTGCCTGCTGCCCGAAGTCACGTAGTCCCATTCACTCGTTCACCTTGTCATTCAGCAAACATTTGGAAGCACGTATGGTGGGCGTTAGGAGTGAAGTAGGGCTGGGCGCGGTGACTTGCGCCTGTAATCCCAGCACTTTGTGGGGCCGAGGCAGGTGGATCACTTGAGGCCAGGAGTTTGAAACCAGCCTGGTCAACAAGATGAAACCCCGTCTCTACTAAGAATACAAAAGCTTAGCCGATCGTGATGGCGTGTACCTGTGGTCCCAGCTACTAGGAAGGCTGAGGCAGGAGAATCGTTTGAACCCGGGAGGTGGAGGTTACAGTGAGCTGAGATCCTGCCACTGCATGCACTCCAGCCTGGGCAAAAGAGTGAGACTCTGTCTCCAAAAAAAAAAGTAATAGATGGGAAGTAGAAGCGAACTTAGGCCTTCCCTGAAGCAGCTCGGCCAAGGAGTACCTGAAATGTCTCTTCTGCATCTCTTTAAGGTCTGATAAAGGAACGAGGAGCGAGCACTAATCACTTCCCTTTCCTGCCTCAGAGCTTTCATGTGTTTGCTGTTCCCCGCCTGAAATGCCAAGTACTAGTGCATTTATTTATAGAAATGGGGTCTCCCTATGTTGCCCAGGCTGGTCTCAAACTCCTGGCGTCAAACTGTCCTCTCGTCTCAGCCTCCCAAAGTGTTTGGATTATGGGCATGAACCACTGTGCCCAGCCCTGATCGTCCTTAAAACCTCTTTCCTCATCTTATTTGAGCTTCCTGCATCATGTGCCCCCACACCCTTGATTTTCCTGGACCTCCATAGCTGCTCCTCTGTGGGTACCGGGGACCCACCCCCTTCTCTGCCCAACTTGTATATGTCTGGGCTCAGGCCAAATGCCCTTCCATTTGCAGTGGGCACTGCCACAGGAAATCTCATGCCCTTTTTGGCTTCACAAACCATCCACATGCTCTGCTGCCTGCCAGAGACATCCATCCCAGTCAGATGCCCAGCCCTCACCTTTCCCAAAGCCCCAGCTGGACAAAGGGAAGCATCTGAAATTTTCCGTGGGCCAAAACATCGCTCTTCCCACACACACCTACACACTCATCACTCCCACACACACCTACACACTCATCACTCCCACACTCGCACCCACCACTGAAAGCCTGGCCCCTAATCTGATTTGCCTAACAAGGTCCCCGGATGAACAACACATGCTTCCCTACCTCTCCCCTGCTAAGGCCCCACCGTGTTCTGGGATGTACTCAGGGATCAGGAGAACAAAACCTCAGGGAGTGAAAGGACATTCTAGGGTGCAGGCCTTTGCATCCCCCTCCATGCCCTCACCCCTGCCTGACACACCCTCACCCCTGTACCTGGCCAGCTCCTACCAACCCTTAAAGTCTCACCAAATTCAGTGGTGGCAGCCACATCCTAAAGTGACTGACCCCCCAATGACCTATGCCCTTGTGTAGTCTTCCTGACCTTGGGTACGAGCAAAACCGGTGACTGTCTTTTAACCCATGGAGCCTGGCAAAAGCAATGGGATGTCACTGTCAGAGTGCATCACCTTTGCACACTGGAGAGAGGTTTTGCCTGCAGGTGCTGCAGGAGGGAGATGCTGTGCTGAGAAAGGACCTTTGGAGGGGCCCCGTAGGCAAGGAAGCAAAAAGCTGGACCCTTGCCAAGCGGGTCCGAGGAAATGAATTCTGCCAATAACCTCAGCAGACCTGGAAATGGATTCTGCCCTGGTTGAGCCTCAGATGAGGATGCAGCCCAGCTGCTTAGCGTGAGATCCCAAGCACAGGACCCACTAAAATGTGCTCAACTCCTAGCTTGCCAAAATTGGCTTAAAGGTGTGTGTTGTTTCAAGCTTCTAAGTTTTTAGTTATTGCCTATGAAAGTGTTAAAATATGAGACAATAACTTAGGTCCCCTCCCCATCACACACATTCTTCTTTCTGGCATTCATCACAATTATACTTACTGATTTAAAATCTCCCCTTTGGCTGGGTGCAGTGGCTCAGGAGTTCCAGACCAGCCTGGCCAACATGGTGAAGCCCTGTCTCTACTAAAAATACAAAAATCAGCTAGACGTGGTGGTGCATACCTGTAATCCCAGCTACTCGGAAGGCTGAGGCAGGAGAATTGCTTGAATTCAGGAGGTAGAGGTTGCATTGAGCTGAGATTACACCATTGCACTCCAGCCTGAGTGACAAGAACAAAACTCTGTCTCCAAAAAAAAAAAAAAAAATTGTCTCTTGCCACTAGCATGAAGGTCCCATGAGAAGAAAAATGGAAACTCTTGCTCATAACAGTGCCCCAAATGCCCAGCACGGTGTAGCTCTAGGGCAGTTTGTCAATGGTGGATGCTGCTGGTTGGAGGGCTCAGCTGGTCCTCCCAGCTACCTTCTCCCTGGTCACATTCCATTATTGAGAACAGAATAATTTCTTGCCTTTCCAGAGTCCCTCTTAGTGGGGATTGGCCAAGTGACATTGTCCTGCCCCGGGAGACATAAGTGGAAGTTGGCTGAAAGGTTTCTAGCCGTGGTGTGCTGGGGCGATTTGAACCAGGACATGAGAATTGACTGTCCATTGTTCGGGAATTCTGCAAGTTGGTTGTTCAACACATTCAGTACTTAAAAAACATTTAATAATATACATGCGCAAATTTAAAAATGCGTTAGACCAGATGCAGTGGCCCACGTCTAACACATTGGAAGCCTGAGGCAGGAAGATCACTTGAGCCCAGGAGTTCAAGACCAGCTTAGGCAAAAAAGGAAGACCTTGTCTCTACAAAAAAAATTTAAAATTAGCTAGGCATGGTGGTGTGTGCATGCAATCCTAGCCACTCAGGAGGCTGAGGTGGGAGGATCGCTTGAGCCATCTGTTCAAGGCTCCAATGAGCTATGATAGTGCCACTGCACTCCAGCCTGAGTGACAGAGCCAGACCCTGTCTCAGAAATAAACATATTGTATATATTAATAAATTCATAATAAATGTATATTTATATATACATCTATGGATTATAATTATATATTTAGACATAAATATATATTTTTTATTTTATTTATTTATTTATTTTGAGATGGAGTTTAACCCTGGTCGCCCAGGCTGGAGTGCAATGATGCGATCTGGGTTCACTGCAACCTCCACCACCCGAGTTCAAGTGATTTTCCTGCCTCAGTCTCCTGAGTAGCTGAGATTACAGGCACGCACCACCATGCCTGGTTAATTTTGTATTTTTAGTAGAGATGGGGTTTTCTCCATGTTGGTCAGGCTAGTCTTGAACTCCTGACCTCAGGTGATCTGCCCACCTCAGCCTCCCAAATTGCTGGGACTACAGGTGTAAGCCACTGTGCCCAGCCTATATGATATATTTATATGTTATAATTATGTACATTAATTTTATATAATTATATATGAATATAAATATAAAAACTTTCCTTGCCTTCTCTTGTTTCTACCTACAGTCAGTCCCATGACTTCAAATACTATCTACATGTAATAATTTTAAATGTATATTATATATATACATATATATATATATTTTTTGAGACGGAGTCTCACCCTGTCGCCAGACTGGAGTGGCTCCAGCTCTGAACAGCTAACTGGGTGACTCTGACAGCTTCCTCCCCTAAGCTTGGGTCCTCATCTATGGGAATGGGGTGTCCCAGACCCACTGCAGGCAGGAACCGACCCCAGCTCCTCTGGTGGGCCCCCCTGGGCTTTTTTACCTACTGACTTGTGAGACTCGTTTGGCCAAACTTAGTGTCCTATTTTTAGTTTGGCCTTTTTCTTAGTGTGTGTTTTCTGTAACTACTGCTGTGTAGATCTTCTATGTGAGTTTTAGGTAGAGAATCTTGCCCACCCAGAGGTCCCCCACCCCAGAGAGCCTCCACTTTGGCCTCCCCCCGGGCTGGTCCTGCCTGTGCTCCGCTTGGTGTGAATGTTGAGTGTGATGGATCCACATGTCTGCTTGACCCCGCATCTCCTTCCTTCTTATTGCTGAGGCCAGTTCTGTTCTCTCTTTCTCCACCTGAACTGCATCTGAAGCCAAGATGAAGGATGAGAAGTGGTTGCTAAGAAGGACCCTCCTGCAGCGAATCCACTGTAAGGAGTCTGCGCTGGCCCAGCCTGTCATTTCCTTCTCTAAGCTCATTCCAGAGGTCGGCCAGGGGCAGCCTGTCCCTGCCTGTTCTTGTGGCCCATGAATCAAGAATGGATTTTACATTTCCAAATGGTTGAACAAATAAAAAACTAACACTTCATGACACTGAGAAGCTTCCATGTCCATAAGTAAAGTTTGATGGGGCTGCAGTCATGCCCATCTCTTCACAGGCCACCTGCAGAAGACTGTTGTGGTGCAGCCATGGCAGAGTTACATCCTTGAGGCAAAGATCAGTTGGCAAAGCTGAAAATGCTTACTCCTGGCTCTTTAGGGAAACTGTTTCCAGTCCCTGGCTTAAGGGCTGTGTGGCAGAACCCCAGGATCTTGGTCAGCTTGTTCCTCACTCAGGGCCTGCTGTGGCCTTCGCTAGTATGTCTGCAAAGTCTGCGTGCTATGGTGCCTCTCATGGGGCGTTGAGCTCTGTCGTGCTAGATTTCAGGGTGTCTGCCTCATGGTCACCTGTCTCACCAAGAGAGACCCTGTGGCCAGATTCAAACTAGCAGGAACAGTTGGTCTTTGACAGCAGGGATACCTTCGAGCTGAGCTGCCACCCACCCTGAGGTAGTCCCATGACACCCACTGTCTGGGTCAAGGTTGGGGCAGGGTTGGTGTCCTGAAAGGCCCTGCGATGTGGATCGTAATAGCCAGTGGAAAGAGGGGGTTGCTATTACTCCCCATATCGCGGGGAGGGTCTCACCCCCAGCGATGTGGATCGTAAGAGCCAATTACTCCCCCCTGCAATGTGTGTCCATTATTAGCAGTCTCTTTTATTCAGGATATTAGGAACAATTTTCTAGGTTGTGTGTAAACAGCCTGCGATCGGAGAACCAATACCATCCTCTGCACCTCCGGATATTAGGAACCATATCATACAATGGGTGTACGCTTTTTGGGAGATTTGGGTTACTGTCGTCCTTTGTTTCCCTGAATATTCAGAGAAATATCACAGGGTGGCTGTACAGCCACTACTCTCTTGGCAGGAACATCATACTTTACCTACTGGAAATTAGGAGCAATATCACAGACTGGGTGTCAAGCCACTGTCATTTTGGAAGTAATATCATCGTCTCCCCCACAAGTTATGAGGAACAATATCACAGGGGGGTGTGTACCTTCTCCGGTAGTGGGAGTAGTATCATCATCTCTTCCTTTAGATGACAGGAACAATATCACAGGGTGGGTGTACAACCCATGTGTTTTTGGAAACAATGTCATTCTCTCTTCTTCTAGGTTTTTTTTTTTTTTTTTTTTTGAGACGGAGTCTTGCTCTGCCGCCCAGGCTGGAGTGCAGTGGCCAGCTCTCAGCTCACTGCAAGCTCCGCCTCCCGGGTTCACGCCATTCTCCTGTCTCAGCCTCCCGAGTAGCTGGGACTACAGGCGCCTGCCTCGTCGCCCGGCTAGTTTTTTGTATTTTTTAGTAGAGACGGGGTTTCGCCGTATTAGCCAGGATGGTCTCGATCTCCTGACCTCGTGATCCGCCCGTCTCGGCCTCCCAAAGTGCTGGGATTACAGGCTTGAGCCACCGCGCCCGGCCTTCTTCTAGGTTTTACGACTCATATCACAGGCGGGGTGTACACCCCTTGTTATATTGGATGGAATCTCATCCTCTTTCAACCTGTATCTTTAGAACAATATCCCATGGGGGCTGTCCATCCCTTCAACATTGGTACTAAGACTATCTTCTCCTTTCCTGGATATAAGAAACAATATCACAGGAGGGTGTACACCCCTTGCAATGTTGGTAGTAATGTCACCACTCTCCTGTGGTTATTAAGGACAAAATCCCAGGGTGACTGTATGGTTCCTACTTTATTGGAAGTAATATCATCCACTCACCCCCTGGATATCAGGAACCATATCACTGAAGAGCTGTCCACCCCCTTCGATATTGTCAGCCATGTCATCTTCTTCCCGCCTGGATATTAGGAATGATACCCCGGAGTTGGGGGCAGTGTGCACCCACTGCGATATCGAAAGTAAAATCAGCCTCTTTCCCACTAAATATTATGAACTACATCACAGGTGTGTGTACAACTTCTGGGATATTGGTAGTACCCTCAGCCTCCACCTCGCTGCATATTAGGAACAATATATGGGGGGCAGGGTGGTTACACCCCCTGCAACATTGAAAGCAATATTATTCTCTTTCCCCTGTACATTAGGAGCCACATCATAGGGGTCTGTACGCCTTCTGCGATATTGGGATTAATGTTATCCTCTCCCCCACTGAATGTCCAAAAAAGAATCACAGAAGGGTGTACACCCCCTGCGATATGGCCAGTAACATCATCGTCTGTACCTTTGGATAATAGGAACAACATCAAAGAGGGTGTGTATACTCCCCTGCGATATTGGGCATAATGTTATCCTCTCTTCCCCTAGATATTAGAAACGATATCCCTGGTGGACGGAGGTGGAGTACATTAAGAACAATATCACCGGGTGGGTGTACACCCCCTGCGATATTGAGAGTAGTATCATCCTCTCTTCCCTAGGATGTTAAGAACAATAACACAGGAGGGGTGTGCAGTCACGGTCCCTGCGTTATTGGGAGCAATAACATCTTCTCCCCCTCTCGATATAAGGAACAATATCCCAAGGTGGGTGTACATCCCCTGCGATATCGGGTGTAATGTCATCGTCTCCCAAAGTGGATATTGGGCGTAGTGTCACAGGGGGTTGTACACCTTCTTTGATATTGGGAGTAATATCATCCTCTCCCCTCAGGATCGTAGGCAAAATATCGAAGGGGTTTTACAACTCGTGCGATATGGGCAGTCATATCATTCTCTCCCCACCTAGATGTTAGGAACTATATTACAGGCGGTTGTACACTTCTTGCGAAATTGGGAGTCATATCAACCTCTCCCACTCTGGATATAAGGAACAAAATGACCGAAGGAATGGACATTCACTGTGATAGTTTCAATAATGTCATCCTCTGCCCCCTGACTATTAGGAATAATATCATAGAGGGGTGTACCCTTTCTTCGATATTGGGAGTAATATCCTCTCCCAGCCGGATATCAGGAACAAGTCTCTTAATTATTAATATTAATACATATAATAAAAATTGATAGCAATCATCAATATTAATAATCACAATAAAGATAGTATAAATTAATACTGGTAAAAAATGCTGGCCGGGCGCGGTGGCTCAAGCCTGTAATCCCAGCACTTTGGGAGGCCGAGACAGGCGGATCACGAGGTCAGGAGATCGAGACCATCCTGGCGAACACGGTGAAACCCCGTCTCTACTAAAAATACAAAAACTAGCCAAGTGAGGTGGCGGGCACCTGTAGTCCCAGCTACTTGGGAGGCTGAGGCAGGAGAATGGCGTAAACCCGGGAGGCGGAGCTTGCAGTGAGCTGAGATCTGGCCACTGCACTCCAGTCCGGGCGACAGAGCGAGACTCTGCCTCAAAAAAAAAAAAAAAAAGTTAATGATTAGTATAACAATTAATCATAATATCACTATTAATAATAAAATGATATCAGCAATTAATGTTACTTAAATCAATAATAAGTGATGTTGGTAATAAAATAATAATATTAAGAACTAATAATATTGTTAAATGACATGAATATTACTAATTATTTTCAAGAGTGCATAATCATATATTTAAAATAATTATCCATAATTAATAATGGTATCCTATTAATTGTGTCATTGATAATCATTAAAATCGACCATAGATGTTTAATAATTAATCATATTATTACTCCTAATACCGCAGTGGGTGTACACCTACCTGTGATGCTGTTCCTAATATCCAGGGACGGAGAGCATGATTTTAGTTTTAATATCGCAGTAGGTGTGCACTCACCCTGTGCCAGTGATGCTAATATCTAGGGGGTAGAGGATGACATGACTCCCAACATAGCAATGAATGGAAAGCCACCCAGTGATATTGCTCCTAATATTCACGGAAGAAGCGTATGATATTACTCCCAATATCGCAGGGAGGGTACAGCTCTTCTGTGATATGGTTCCTTTTATCCAGAGGGGGAGAGGATGGTAATAATTCCCGTATCGCAGGCTGTGTTCACCTGCCCTGTGATATTGTTATTTATATCCTGGAAGGGAGAGGATATAAGAGCACCGGGCCTTTCCGTGCTTCTCCCCCTGATCCTAAGGGTAGCTGAGGTCAAGACTCACTGAAAGCTCTAGGTAAAGATATCCCATCATGCACAGGCTATCTCCGTTCTCTGACCTGGGAACGACTCTGACCAGGATTCCACATCTAGGAGGCCTCGGAACTGAGTGGGATTTTCTGAGCAACGCCAAATGGCTGCTCCCTTTTCACCGCCATTGAGGGTCGTTACTTGGATTATCCAGATCACCTAGAAAGTATCAGTATCCAGAATCAACAAGATCAACTCTCTGCTCCTCTGACAGCAGAAGGAGCATGACCAAAATGAACCAAAGAAGCGTGGCAGGAAACCATGTGACCGGAAGCTCAGAGAACAGCCACAGGGGGATGTAAGCAGGCCTTCCCACCTGAATCAGGAATAATGAATGAAGCGCAAATCCAAGGGGAATCGAGTTTCAGCAGGTGCAACTCATCCAACGGGACCGCCGGAGGGCCAACAAGATCCAGCAACTGAGTCGGGTGTAGTGTCAAGTGGACGCGACTGGTTCCAAAGCTCAAGAAGACCATGGGTTACTTGGACCACGTGAGAAAATCACCCCAGTGTGATGGTTCAGCATTCCGACTCCTGCCTGTCTCTCCCGTCCAAGGAACATGGATCCTAACTTGTGCAGGTGCAGATGATGAAGGGCAGAATGAGGGGACGTGGCACCCAAGTTCCCCGACAAGAGAGTTCCACAGAAAGTCCGCTGGATCTTCGCAAATCCAGAGAAATGGCAACGGGACCCAAGGAAATAGAGCCCCACCGGTGTCCTGGAGACTCTTCAGGCATAACGCCTGGAGCCGCAGGACGAGCTGAAAAAGGAGCCAGGCACCGAAGGACAAAGCGGTGTTGACTTGCTTCTCTGGGTTTTCCAGTGCAGTCCAATTCACGGTGGTTTCCAAAGGCCTCCTGGAGGAGAAAACACGTGAGGGTGCGGTCAGGTTTTCTGCGGACACACTTACCGTGGGGAAGAAGGAGAAGCTCGAAGATGGATAACGGCCGAGATTGCATGTCAAGGTGCACCTCCTTGATGACACTGAGGCCTACGTTGAAACAGAGTAAATATGGTCCAATTACATTGGGTCTATTTTAGCACCTTATTTAAAAAAAAAAAAAAAAGATGTAAAACAAGACAGGGGTACATGCACCAGTGCTACATACCTGATGGGAAACATCTATTCTTCAAAGCTTGCAGCTATACAGGTAGGTTCTAGAATGTCTGTCCATAGTGAACATCGTCTCAGAGTGCGCTGGGTTAATAGACCTTTCCAGGTCAGGTAATTGGATTAAGTTGATTAGGTTAGGGTCCGTTTCACGTCAGGGGTCCAGAGGCAGTATAAAAGGCAGCCTGGAAAGCAAAGGTCCCTCTCTGCCCCTTCCTCTGGCTTCCTGAAGGCTGCACCGCTTCCAGCAGGCTGCTCCAGCACCTGCCCATCTGAGCGCCAGCGAGGAGGAAAGAAAGTAGACCTGTAATTTCAGGTTAGTTTCCCTGAACCACTGTTTGTTTCACGTAATCCCTGAGGGGTGGGGGAAAAGAGACAAAGGAGAGTGAAAGAAACAGATCGCACTGGGGCTCGCTGATGGAGTGGGATGTGTTCTCCTTACGGTAATTCTTGGAACAGAAAGCGAGAAAACATTTCCATCTCCGTGCCTGGGATAAGAGCCAGATGGAAATGCAAAAAGTAATTTACTCCAGCATGCTGAATTGGTGGGTAAATGGAAAAAGAACTCTGGAAAAGGGGTGGTTTGCCTTTAGCCATGTAAGAAATTCATATGCCACTTGTTCAGCGTTGTTTAGATGAATTCGTATGGCATGTGTAGAATACCAGAAAAATAATTAAGGAGGGGCTGGAGCTAAAGCCAAAAGACAGAGCAGAAAGACCATCACCTGCTAGTGTGATAGAGAGGGAGATAACTTCTCTCGATGAATTTGTGTTTGGAAGTTGCCTAATGAAACGGCAAGAGTAGCGATTCAAGTTGTGATAGGAAGCATCCCTTATCCCTGACTTCAAGCAGACCTGCCAAGGGGTGACATCGGCCATGCCCTGTAGCTTCGATTCTTTTGTCCCTCAGGGGAGAGAGAATCATTGTGTCTTCTACTGGAGTGAATGGTGATAGACCTAAGTCCAGTCTCCAGAATCAGTGTTTGGTTGGGGTTGAAATCTCAACTCTAACTTCACATACCTAGGCCGTGGGCATGCGGCAGGCTAGGTTTACTCTTGGACCAGGTAGTCACGGCAGAGGAACATACAATATCTGAGGATGCACACACCACATTGTGATCCACAGATTTGACCGATGGTGGTGAGGTCTCCTCATGACCACACCATCAAGGAGTTAGCTGAGGGTTTCTTGTGGGTGTGTGAATATCCAATGTGCCTAACCATCGCTTTGTGTGTGTGTGTGATTCAGGTGACCCAACCATCAACCCCTGAAAAAGGCGGCCATAAAACGCCCAGGAGACGAAGATGATGGCACGTCGTGACCCCAAAAGTGGGGCAAACAGACTCGTGAGAGCCCACACCTTCCAGAAGCAGCAGAGGGCCCCAGTTGGGCCAAGGGCTCCCCCACCCGATGAAGAAGATCCCAGGGTACGTCTAGCCCTGGAATCTTTTGGGTATCGAGCGGGGAAGAGGGGGCGGGTGTCACACTGTCCTCAGAGACTGGGTTGGATTTCAAAGAGTTCTACCAGCAGCACCCGGGTTGCTTTTCCCATCAAAGTGGCCTGGCTTGGGACCTCCTCCCCGGCCTGATAGGTCCCTTGAGAGACTCTTGGAGCAACCTTCCTTTCCACTCAGAATCCTGTGTAGCCAGGTTGGGCTGTGTTGTGGACATCGGGTTCACGATCGTCCCCGCTAGAACCCTGAGTCCTTCCTTTGAGAGTTCTTCCGTCACATGGGCTTTGGGAGGGAACATCGTAACCGAACCCTCCCGCCGCTTAAGGGTCCCCATGCCGGTGTCCTCTCTTTGGAATCCTCATTCCGTTCTGAATTCACAATCCGTCTCAATGATGACATTGGATCGCTGCCTGAGGCTTCAGCTCATTCACTGACATCACTTCCTTTCCACCCACAGGTCAAGTGCAAAAACTGCGGGGCCTTTGGCCACACGGCCAGAAGTACCAGGTGCCCCATGAAGTGCTGGAACGGAGCCCTGGTTCCCCAGACCTTTGGGAGAAAGGAAGGGAAGGAAAACCTGAAACCATGGAAGCCCCAGGTTCGAGGGAACCCGGGGCCCTTGAACAAGGAAAAGGGAGAGAAGGAAGAGAGACCAAGGTGAGCAGTGGGAGGGGTTTTCACCACCCTTAGGGTACTGCCACCTAAGGACATGGTGTCTCTGCACCCGCACACCGTGTGCCTTTCCGTCTCCGGGACAGGGAAGGAACGCTGCAGAGAAAGAGACCAGCGCTCCGTGTCCTCCCGGGTTCCCCACCCAGGAGCTCCTTTGGCTCTGGGAGATTCAGGGACTGGGGAGAGGCGGGGGCCCTTCGTGCAGGTTCCCCATGACAGGGGGAAAAGCAACGGAATCCAAATGACAGTCCTTACCTGGGAAGCCTAGAAGGCCACCGGCAGGATGGGAAGGTTGGCACATGAGGGAAGGTGCAGAGGCGGAAAGGGCACAAAACTTCCATTTATGTATCACAAAACACAGAACGGGACTGGGCCCCACACAGGGTTCTCCCTGTCTCCTGGGGAGAACTGAGGGGCAGGGCCTGAACTTTTTCTCCTCTGCAGGCAACAAGACCCGCAGAGGAAGGCTCTCCTCCGGGAAACCTCCGGAGAAGCCGCTGCCAAATCGAAAAGAATCCATGGAATCTTGTGATTGTCTGAGGGTGAGTGTCACCCTGCGCCCCTGGTCTTTTTCTCCTCTAGGTCACCCTGGTTGGTTTCCTTTCAGGTTCCCGTGTGTGTGAGGGGATCGGGGAACCCCTCTTCCCTGCCTTCTTGGGGTCAGGGACTCCACGATCCTTCCAGGTCCATTTGATTCCAGGTGAAGGCATCTGAAGATGCCGTATTTCCTGTTGCTTTCTTTCCGTGCAATGATGGCAAGCCTGCCAACAACGTCTTCCTAGCGGCCTGAGGAAATTAGTCCCTCAGGGGCCCCAAACATGGAGAAGGCTAACCCCAGGAACATGCATGTTTTCAGAAAAGACGTCCTGGGAACCCTTGAGCCACCAACCTGCCTTCAGAAGGGCATTAGTCCGTCCCACTTCATGGAAGGCTGAGTGGAGGCGCTTTGATCCAGTTATTGCCCAAGACACAGTCCTTAGAAAAGTGGTATTCTTAGATCAGAGCTCGAGAGTGCATTTTTCATGGGTCTTGTCCCGATCAGCACTCACGTTGAGGATCTGTCCCTACTTCCAAGGACCGCCTGTCAATACCGTATTAAGAATTTCCTGCTGTGTTCACCTTGTCTTTGGATGTGGTTGATTTCCATGTTGGCTCCATGCTGGGGAACTTCTAACGTGTGTGGTCTCCTTTCTTTCAGGTTGCAAGCAGGCCAATGGCGGTCCACACAACCAATAAGAGGCCACGCTTGGACCCTGCCCTCACTGATGGCTCAGCTACCAAAATGTCTGACACGGTATCCGTCTTGGCTTCACTGTCTCCCCTGAGAAAAGCCAGGCTGAGCTCCTCGTCAAGTCTCCGACCAAAGGAACGACAGACGGGCCGTGGCCGACATCCCTCAGCCTGGAGTCAGGCGGCAGGGCCCGGAGCCTCTCGTCGTGGTGAAGCCGACACACAGCAGGCCTCAGGGTGGCTGTCGAGAAGTTCCCCAGGCTGCCTCCAAGCCCCACGGCCTGATCCAGGTCATCAGCCCCCAGGCACAAGACAAACGTCCTGCGGTGACCTCACAGCCCTGCCCACCAGCCGACACACACAGCTTGGGCCTCGGCTCCAATCTCAGTTTCAGGTCAGGAGCCAAGAGACCTGCCCAGGCTCCGACTCAGGCTTGCCTGAACTTCCCCAAGAAACCGAGAATGAGTCCCTTCCAGATGCCTGAAAATGCCATCCAGGGAGGTGAGCTGGGGGCCCCGGAGACTCTCCAACCTCCGCCAGCTGCAACCGAACTCAGACCACTCCGTCGCCCCAGATGAGCAGGGGGACACCGCCCAGGTGCCCAGCAGCGACCGGCAGCCTCCGCACAGCAGACCTTGCCTGCCTACTGTCCAGGCCTGCACCATGTCCCATCACCCAGCGGCCAGCCACGATGGGGCCCAGCCTCTCAGAATGCTCTTCCGGAGACTGGAAAACGGATGGTGGAGCTCCAGCCTCCTGACAGCTCCCTCGTTTCCCTCTCCTCAGAAGCCGGGAGCCCTCCTCCCTCACAGCCCTCATGTCTCAGAGAAGTCTGAGGCTCCCTGTGTTCCTGTTCCCCTGAGTGTCCTCTATGAGGACCTTCAGGTTTCCTCCTCCTCAGAGGACAGCGATTCTGACCTGGAGTGAGACTGCAGGTGGTCGGGGCTCCATTGCATCCAGCTCCCATGACTTGGAGGGGTCTGTGGGACTGAGGAGCACAGAGCAGAGAGGAGACTGTGTGTGGTGACTCCCAAGCTCCCCAGCTGTGGTGCTTCTGTGGATGTTGGAGCCCAGGCCAGGCAGGGACCAGATGCAGAGACTCTGCCTCATCGAATTCTGGTGGGGGACATTGTAGTTCGCAGGGCTCTCCAGAAACCCGCCATCAGAAGCTTCTGTGCCAGTGATTCGTTGCCTCAGAAACTGGGTGACGGTGACGCGGGGGAGTCAGACTTCCGCTGTGATGTCAGTAGGAAACTGGGGAATGACTGTGTGTTTGCTCTCTAGATGACTGAATCAGGGAACAGTTAGGGAACCCTGAGAGATGCAGGCCTTCAGCTGTGCCCCGCCCTGACAGCAGTGTTTTGGACGCTGTGAAGCGTTCTGCGCAAAGCCTTCTTGGGGTGTTTCCTCAGACTCGAAAATTAGGCTCTGGAATGCCATTGGAAATAGGTGTGTTTAATTTGTTTTGAAGTGAATAAAATTCTCAAAAAGATGACGTACTCTCTTTTGACTTTCATTCCGTGTTTGTGTGTAACTGATTTTCCAGGGGCTTGAAAATTGCTTGACTTGTTAGCAATCCAAGTCATTATGTCTCCGAAACAGAGTTGATTGAGGGGACCGCAGGTCTTCGCAGGACCTGTGACTTCTTAAACATCCACAGGGGCAAGAGAACCTCAGCCCCACTCTACCAACACGCACCTAGTCAAATTCCGCCAAGTGAATCTCACGCACGCTAACACGTGGGGAGCGTTGCTTACACCACAAGTCCCCATTTGGCTCACCGCGATGCCACATGTGGGATTTCACACGTCTGTGCTGCACCGCAGTCCATTTCAAAATAGTAAAATAAATATCTTGGGTTTCTGTCGGTTTGCTGGAGGCAAAAACCTGTGATGTTGTTGGTTTTTGGTGGGAGAGTTTCACTCTGGAAAAAAAAATATTCTGAAGATGGAGGTCGTCCTAGATTGTATTTCAAGGTGAGTCTACTTGATGCCAGTGAAGCATATTTTGACATATAATACATGTGGTTATATTATATTTTGTCTCTATTACCTCATTTTAAAAAACCATTTTGTGAAAAATGTCAGAGTTAGATATACCAATGTTAAATTTCTGATCACGTGTCCAGAAGCACTGTAAAATGCAGCCTAGAATGCAAAATTCCCAGCCACTTCTCTGTTGAACTCTCTGCAGAGCGGCATTGCATCCAGTGGTTTTCAAGGTGCACTCGTGTGGCATGAGCTAGTCCTTGGCTTCCTGCTGAAGTTGGAATCCTGCAGATTGTTTAGGGGTGGTGTCAGCTTGTCCCATCTTTCCAGGTCATCATTAACCTTTCCTCGGCACCCACGTGGACTCAGAACTTACCTAGAGTCACAGGCAGGTCTGGGAAGCTGCCCTTGAGCCTTTGTGCAGTCCATGATGGTTCCATGCCTCTGATCTGCTGGGCACATTCTACAGAGGGATGGGCTGGCATAAGCTGTCCCTGCCGTTCTGAAAATCACGGAGATTCCTGGTACCTGAAGCCACATAGAAATAAATATCTGTGGAGTCTCAGGCAGGACAGGGATGCCATTCACAGGCTCCTGTTCTTCCACTTAATGGCAGCAAGAGTGATTCCTGGGTTTCCTAATTGACTTC
The DNA here is from genome assembly GCF_009764315.1 of Trachypithecus francoisi. Lineage (NCBI taxonomy): Eukaryota > Metazoa > Chordata > Mammalia > Primates > Cercopithecidae > Trachypithecus > Trachypithecus francoisi. The sequence goes on along the minus strand of NW_022681474.1, from coordinate 13,798,048 downwards.
ATCACAATTTTGGTGACTTTGTTGTGGCAATGACCACTCCTGTTTCTGTGGCATCCAGTTCACCTGTAAGGTTTTTGGGGATCATGTGGAAACTCATGCATTTTTCCAGAGACTCGCTTCATCCTGAATGCTCTCAGGCATCCACAAGCAGATCCCTGCCTTGGTGGCATCTTGGAGCATTGCAGGAGACCCCTTCGGTCTAGGAGGCACTAGGAGGTCCATCAGGAATTGGGAGGGCATGTGTCTGCCCATCTCTAGTGTGAACTTCTATTCACCTTCAGAATGTAGATTCTTCCTGAGCTAATAAATTACCTTCATCTTAGTGTAAGTAGCCACAAAAGAATAATTCATATTAACTCCATTAATAAAAATAACTGAAAATCAACAATGAAGATAATAACGACAATGTTAATTATTATAATACTGATAGTAAAAATAAAACAAAGGCATTAGAGATTAGAGATTCCCTCACGTGACGGACAATGTGAAGATATAGGGATACATGAGTTGCTTGGACTCAGAGTCCAATGAAATGTGTTCCTCAAGAGCAAAGACAAGAAGCATAAGGAAAATACAAAGTTCATGGATGACCACCTGGGCTACCTTGGAACTCATGTGGGAACACTGCAGGCAAAGTGTACCTCGTCCTGGGACTGCCCACCACCCAGCCCCCACTCACCTTCATGAGGTAGGACAGCAGGATAACAGGGAAGCAGTCCAAGCAAGGGATTGAAGACTTGTGTCACACCTGACTCAAAGAAGCACTGCTTCTGACAGATGTTTATCTCCTAACACTGTGTCACCTCTAACTGCCTGGCTGCATGTCTGCCCTCTATTCTTCTTAGGTCACAGGAGGGACAGACATTACTGTCCACCCATCTGCATACAGAGCCATTGGAGGACGTTACCCTTGTTGCTTCCTCTTTGGAAAGGGGCAACATTCATGGCAGATGCCATTCTCTGTCTCTTTGGAAAACTTTGCCAGCACATTGAAGGTTTTCTTCAGCCACAGAAAGCCACCTGCTTCAAAGTCTCACCCTCCACAAGTGGCAAGCACACAATTATTAATGGAGGCAAGGGATGCATAGGCTTTGCCATTTGATTCAGTTGGGACAAATGGGGAGGCCTTCTTAGCTGAACAGCTCTGTCTGTGCGGCCAGTTGACAAAGTCAGGCTGCATTGCCATTAGACTTGTCCATTTGCACATAAGGCTTCCCTCCAATCCTTTCCACAGATGTGGATCCTGACATTACTTCCTAATAAACATCCTGCACACTAAACTTCATCTATATCCAGCTCCCTGGGAACCAAACCTGTGACAAAAGTGAAAAGTTTCTAGGGAAAATATGGTTTCCTTATCAGACAGGGATCAAATTCTGCTGAGCTAGAAAATAAGGTAAAGTCCGATGCCATCTCATGATTTTTTTTATTAGGACATTACCACTGCCAGCAAGAATTATGTGCATCAATTCATGGGGACAAAAATCATATTGGCGTGGGATGAGGTTGTTGTGAGTTGAGGAGAAATTTTGACGAATGAACTTTACCCTCAACTTGAGTTCAGGAGAGGAGATGAAGATGAAAACAGCTGGAAATAAAAGATGTCCAAAAACATTTTCCTGGTTTTTCAAAAATCAAATTTCAGGTTGGGAGACACTATGTTTAAATTCTAAAAGGATGTAGCATACTGGGAGGAAATAACTATAGATAAATTGTCCTTTTTGTAAATAATACACTTATGGTATGATAGGAGACCACGGGACACAACACAAATTTGGAGTGAAAGAAACTAACAGACATTCTCAATACTCAGCTGTTATGGCAGAGATGCTGGAATGATGGATGTCCATGTAGCAGTACTTTTTTTTTTTTTTTGAGATGCAATCTTGATCTGTAAGCAGGCTGGGGTGCAATAATGTGATCTCAGCTCACCGCAACCTCTGCCTCCTTGATTCAAGAATCCTCCTGCCTCAGCCTCCCAAGTAGCTGGGACTACAGGTGCGCACCACCACACTCAGCTAATTTTTGTATTTTTAGTAGAGATGGGGTTTCACCATGTTGGCTAGGATGGTCTCGATCTCCTGATCTTGTGATCTGCCCACCTTGGCCTCTCAAAGGGTTGGGATTAGAGGTATGAGCCACTATGCCTGGCCCATGTAGCAGTACTTTTGAACTTAATGGCTGAAAGCACCCAGCTCCAACCTTATGTATTATATTTGCAAAAGAGTACAAATCGGCCGGGCGCGGTGGCTCAAGCCTGTAATCCCAGCACTTGGGAGGCCGAGACGGGGGATCACGAGGTCAGAAGATCAAGACCATCCTGGCTAACATGGTGAAACCCCGTCTCTACTAAAAATACAAAAAAACTAGCCGGGCGACGTGGCGGGCGCCTGTAGTCCCGCTACTCGGGAGGCTGAGGCAGGAGAATGGCGTGAACCCGGGAGGCGGAGCTTGCAGTGAGCTGAGATCGGCCACTGCACTCCAGCCTGGGCGGCAGAGCGAGACTCCGTCTCAAAAAAAAAAAAAAAAAAAAAAGAGTACAAATCATGTAATGAATTAAAGGGAAGACAAGCCTGGGGAATTCAACAGCCATGGCAACATTTGAACTTCTTTTTATTAAACATGTAAGAAGTAAGTGAAGTTCAAGACCTAACAGAATTGCCAGGAATTATTTGAAGAATTACCAAGATGACTTAGACACTATGAAATCCTTACGATGCCCTCTGGTGGAGTTTCCTCCTGGAGCAAGTGATTTTAAGCCAGAGGCAAATGTCTCTGCAGGCATAAGAATTTGACCCAAATGTACTATTCAATTTTAAATGAGATGACAGTAAAATTGTCTGCTATATAGTAACAACTTTTTTTTTTCTTTCAGACAGAGTCTTTCTCTGTTGCTTAGGCTGGAGTGCAGTGGGGCACTCTTGGCTCACTGCAACTGCCTCCTGGGTTCAGGTGGCTTTCCCACCTCATCCTCCTAAGTAGCTGGGAATATAAGCATGTGCCACCATGTCTGACTGATTTTTGTAGCAGCGAAATTATTTCTGGGGTGGAGAGTTAGGGACCTTTATTCTCCCACATCCAAAAATATGTTCTCCAAATGATCTGTCAATAGAAATAACTGATACCTATATTTGCTAACCTATCTTTTTCTGTCTTTAAATTCAGAACTAGAGTGTGGAAAAGTTATATGAAGAAGGTTCTCTCAATTTTCAACACAAGTGATGGGCTAGGCACTATTCTAGGTGCTACAGATACACATGAACATCCCCACAATAGTTTTGCCTTATTACCACCTACATTCTAATAATGCAGCAAAAGAAAAGTATAGATGAGCTTTTTATTTTTTTGAGATGAAGGCTAATTCTGTCACCCAGGATGGAATGCAGAGGCAGGATCTCCGCTCACTGCAACCTCTGCCTCCTGGGTTCAAGCGATTCTCCTGCCTCAGCCTCCTGAGTAGCTGGGATTACAGGCATGTGCCACCATGCCCAGAAAATGTTTGTATTTTTCAGAAAGGCAGCTTTCATTATGTTGGCCAGGCTGGCCTCAAACCCCTGGCCTCAAGTGATCCATGCACCTCGACCTTCCAAAGTGCTGGGATTATAAGCATGAGCCATAGTGCCCAAAAGAATAGCTTTAAATAGAAAGCATGAAACCAAAAGAAATGTATGCCCATCAATTTTATACTGTATTTGGCCAGGTGCAGAAGATCGACTTGTAGTATTGTAAGGGAATAAGGTCAGTTCACATCTACTTGTTTGGACAAGTCACCAGAAACCAAAGTTGGAGGAGTTGTATCTTTTGAGGTGGGTTGCACAGGCAAGCAGCAAGTTGCTATCTCTCCAAAGTCCTAAACTGTTCTGTTTCTCCTACTGTGGAAAAATGCATCTTTTACTTGATTTCAATTTATATAGGAAAATGCTTAATAAAACTTATAAGGGCTACATTCTAGGGACACAGCTAGACCACACATATACTGAATCTTTTTTTTTTTTTTTTTTTGAGACGGAGTCTAGCTCTGTCGCCCAGCCTGGAGTGCAGTGACCGGATCTCAGCTCACTGCAAGCTCCGCCTCCCGAGTTCCCGCCATTCTCCTGCCTCAGCCTCCCGAGTAGCTGGGACTACAGGCGCCCGCCTCGTCGCCCGGCTAGTTTTTTGTATTTTTAGTAGAGACGGGATTTCACTGTGTTAGCCAAGATGGTCTCGATCTCCTGACCTTGTGATCTGCCCGTCTCGGCCTCCCAAAGTGCTGGGATTACAGGCTTGAGCCACCGCGCCCGGCCACATATACTGAATCTTGATTCTGGAAACACGTCTTGTTCAGTGTAATTGGATTTTCATGACAACAAAAATGTAACCATGACACAATATTGGAGAGTCAAAAAGAAAGGACATTTTGGATTGAAATTTTTTATTTTAAAAATATGTCCTTGAGTTCTATTAACAATAGCTAAAACCTGGGAACAACTCAAATGTCTATCGAGAGGAAATCGATAAACAAATTACATGCATATTATAGAGCAATATTGGGCAATCAAGGGGGATAATCAACTCTATTCATCAACATCTTGGATCAATATAATCTTTCTCACCCTGAGTGGGGAAAGCTAAGCTAAAAAGTGTCATATAATATAAATAAATGTACACAAAATTCTAGAACAGAAACCTAATGTAAGCTAAAAAACATTTAGAAAAGCCAGGTGCAGTGGCTCATGCCTGTTATGCCAGCACTTTGTGAGGTGGGTGGATCGCATGAGCTCAGGATTTTGAGACCAGCCTGGCCAACATGCTGAAGCTACTCCGTCTTTACCAAAAATACAAAAATTAGCCCAGTGTGGTATTACGCACAGGAACAGAAAACCAATACTACATATTCTCCGTTATAAGTGAGAACTAAACATTGGGTTATACATTGTTTAGCTCTCACTTATATGGAAACAATAGACACTGGAGATTCTTAGAGGGAGGAGAGAGGGTTGGGTACAAGGCCTTAAAAACTGTCTATTGGGCATTATGTTCACTATGTGTGTGATGAGATCATTCATACTCTAAACTCAGTGTTACACAATACATCCATGTAACAAACCTGCACATGTATCCTCTGTGTATAAAATTAAAATTCAAAAACTAAAATAAACAAACAGATATGAGTAGGAATTTCTCAAAAGAGGAGATACAAATGGACGACATATATATAAACAATTCTTACCCTCTCTAGGGGAATGCAATGAAAACTACCATGAAATATCAGCTCACACCTGTTAGAATAGCTGTTATCAAAAAGACGGATGATAACAAGTGTTGGTAAGGATGTGGAGAAAAGGGAACCTTTGTATACTGGTGGTGGGAATGTAAATAGTATGGCCCATCTTGGAAAATAGTATGAAGGTTTCTCAAAAAATAACAATAAAAATACCATTTTGTTCCAGCAATCCCACTTATTTTATGTATATATATATATATATATATATAATATATAATATATATATGAAGTCATTGAATTCAGTATGTGAAAGAGATATCTGCACTCCTATGTTCCTTTCAGCACTGTTCATAATACTCAAGATATATGAAGAAGACACACATGTTATCATTCATTCACGGACAGATGAATTAACGTTTTATATATATATATGTATGCACAATGGAATATTATTCAGTATTATATAATAATGAAACCCTGTCATTTGTGACAGCATTGATGGATCTGAAGGGCATGAAGTCATGTGAAATCAACTAAACACAGAATGACAAATATTGTATGATTTCACTTGTATTTGAAATCTCAAACTCAGAAGCAGAGAGTAAATGGAGGTTGCCAGGAGCTGTGGTACAGGTAAATGAGTAGGTGTGATTATAGTACAAAGTTTTAGATATAAAACATAAATAAGTTCAGGAGGTCTAATTTACACATAGTGCTTATAGCTATGAATGCTGTATTGCATACTTAAAATATAATAGGAGGGTGAATTTTATGTTAATTGTTGTTACTAATAGAAATAATAATTAGAATGGGAGGAAGAACTTCAGGAGGTGATGATTATGTTTATAATCTTGATGGTAGTGATGCTTTCACAATGTATCCTTATCCTCAGACTCACTGAGATATACACATTAAATAGGTACAGCTTTTTGAATGTAATCATATCTCAACAAAGTGTTTTTAAGGGGGGTTGGTTAAAAAATTTAAAAAGGAAGGGTAGATGTTCCTTTGCCCTTCTCCCATGCCTTTTTTCTCCCTGCTGTCTAGAATTCAGAAATAATAGGTGGGAATTTAGCAGCCAAACAAGGGTATTTTCTAAAGTATAGCAGAGCAGATACCTGGAAGGGACCTGCATCCCTAATGACATTAGAAAGTATCTGTACTAGCCTTGAATGGTGTTAACTACAGGTTAATTTTAAGTGAAAAAGAAATCAACTTCTGCCTTATTTAAGCAAATTCATTCAGGCATTAATTTTAACATATAGAGACTACATACTCCTTATGAGCAGAAACAATATTTATAAATAAAACAATGGTGATAAATAAAAGAAAATAAAAATCAGTGAAACAAAGTGGTTCAATAGCTATACATAGTTATTTTGTTGAAAGATTCTGCTGCTAATATTATTCAATAGTTTTGTATGCTGGTGCAAGTAAGGAAATTTACATTGTCTAAAAAAATTATTTATCAATTTATAAAACAGTAAACATTTCATAGAATGGGGCTAAGAATCTGCATTGCAAAATAACTTTCAGTTGATTTTATGCACAGTAATTACTGAGAATCCCCTTATCTAGATCCAACAGATCTGGACCTACATAGGTGCTATCAAGACTTAAGGAAGAAAATTTTCCTGACTCTCTCCATACCGCCAGTTAGTAATAGACCTAGAGATTCAGAACGCAAATCCAGACCTCCTGCTTCCATGTGCAGTGGCCTTTCACTGTCCTGTTTTGCTTCACTTGTTGAAGAGGATTTGAGAATAAATGACCACATGATTCAACTCTCTCCTCAGCTCTGAGGAATATAGCCCTGTCCTGGCAAATAAGAAGCTCACACAGTAGTAGAGGAGGCAAATATACATTCACTAATCTAGCATACAAGCAGTAGGCACTGTACCATAAACAAGGCACTGTGGGGGTTCAGACCAGGAGCAAAACAGGGATTAGCAGGGCTAGTAAAGTCTGGGAAGGGTTCACAAACAAAATGTCTAATCATTAACTAAACCAAATGGTTTCTCCACATGGCTTAATTAATTGTAACTTAATATAATGGTTGGTGGTGTTCATAAACCTTAATCTTTTGCCAAAATATTTGTAGCTTATGTTCCCATTTAACAAGGTTTTCTGGTCAAAACTGTGCACCCACATCTTTCTAATGAACTTAGTGTCCAGTAAAACATGGACTTTCAGTCATCCCATGAAGGTGATTTTGCATGCATAGTACATCTCTGTCCGTGAATATGCCTAATAAGGTATGGAAGGACACTTATTATCCAAACAAAGACATTCCACTGGTGCTAGAGAGCCACAGACGGAAGCTTTTTCTGCCTACCGGAAATAAAGCCAAGCTTTCTCTTCCTTCAGCAGTGAGGATTGCTGTCCTCTCTTTATCATTCTCTCGCTCTCTTTTTTTCTTAATTGGCCAAACTCTACCAAATAACAAGATAAACTTTGTGTAAGACTTGGTAAGAGTAGAGTGTCTGACACCTTATGGTGCTATAATACTCAAAACAAAAGCAAAATCACCTACGACCAGAAAAGGGAGTCACAGAAAATCTAGAAGACTTATTGGCCAAGACACCTGCAGCCTCATAGTTCATTAGCTCTCCATAAGAACTCTCACGTGAAATGAAGTCAGTGGTGTTTCAAGTGCTTCAAACCCTTGTTACTCTACTTCTAAATGTGAATTAATTAGACAAGTTTACTACCAGTTTCTAGACCTCAAAAGCAAGATAATCAGGCATTATTCTACTAAATATTGGTTTCCATAACTCCTCTATTTTCTTTAGGAAAAGTTAGTTAGCCTAAGACATTTGGCATAAAGGCTATGCCAAAGCTATTGGGGTCAGTCAGGAAGGATTCATGGGGGTCTCCTTGAAAATATTACAATAATCGAAGAAATCTTCAATCTATTGCCCCTCAGTACTGTTGGTCCCTTGTACTTGATTTTTCCCCTTAAGTTTTATTCTAATTTCTAACATTATCATTCTCTTCCTTCGAAACAACTAGTCCTCCAAAGTAGAACTTAAACACAATGACCACACATGGCCCTGCAACAGAGCATATCCTTCTACATTTAGCATGCAATCACGAATCACAGGTATAAGACCCCTTGAACAGACATGGTTTTGGTGACTACATGTAGGACTTATTGCTTTTACCCAAGAAGAGGATCAGGCATCCTAAGTAGCTCAGAAATTTTTCTGGAGCTCTTGAATGTGTATAGGCAAGAAAGATTAAGCAACCTGTTGCCTTACATGAGGCATACTATCTTCTTATGTTTTCTTTTGAATTCAGGATTTCAAGGTTGGGGAAGGAGTGGGAAATTAGCCGTGGACATGTGAGAATGTGGATGATCCTTTTACATTGTCAGGAACAGTCAAATTCTATGCTTTATGTTGTTTGCTAAAAGACACTTTCCAAAGCTTTCAACAGAAAATATAATGAATGCCACACATGCCTATTCTCGGTGAACCTAGACTTTTTATCTAGTCTATGATAATCAGTTTTGAAGGACTGCTTAGGGTAATGAATCCTTCAAGTTGTTAAGATGAAGGGCAGTTTTTGGACAATTCCCATTTTGCTGTAGGAAAACTAATCTGGAAGAAGTAAAAGGGAGAGATTGAAGTGGGAGAGAACGGAGGTGGAAAATGAGTTCAGTTGATCAAATATTTGTTAAGCACCCACTGTATGTCGGGCCCTTACAAGGAAGCAAGCAAAGAACAAAAGCATGTGATGGCCTTGCTCCTAAGAAGCCAGAGGCCAGTTACCTGGATTGCTATAGACCAGGAAAACATCCACAAGCCCCTACAACACAGCACTAGCATAGGATGAAGAAGTTTCTTTCTATGAGATAAATAGCATACAACCAAATAAGAAAGCCAAAGGTTACACAAAGTTCAAAAGCCTAAGGCACCAACCTTAAGAGATCTGATTGTCGGTGGTGACTTTGGAAGGAAAGTTATTATTAGGATTATTTTAGTACTAAGAGTTTTGAGCTGTCTATCCAATATTTTCATCTGCACCTCTGCCTTGGTAATACTGTGTGTGTGTGTGTGTGTGTGTGTGTGTGTGTGTGCCTTTTCATGTGTTTGAAATATATGATCTATCCCACACTCCACATAGGTTTGGGGGTTAATTACATACAGGCTGATCTGAATCTATGCTCTTAGGGACGGGGTTAAGCTACTCTGTCACATTATGAAGAGTTGATATGTAAGAGACTCTGAACATCTTATAAATTATCTTTAAAATGTTTCCTTTTTTGTGAAGGGAAGCATAAGTATTTGTAAACAAATGCAAAAACATCTTTAACTAAACAAAAGAACAGTTAGCCTTGTTATGAGTAGCAGAGAGGATAGCTGCAGACACTATAAAATCACTCAGCAACAAGATTTGACAAAACCTTAAAGATGGCTCTATTTCTCCTGTTTTATAGAGGAAAATATTAAGGCCCTGGGAATTGAAGTACTTTCCCAACAGTAGAGTAAATGTCAGAGTCAAGGCTGTGTTTTACATCTCGGTTTCCCCACACATCCCACCCTATGGTTCTGTTGTGCTGTTCCTTTGTGTGACTCCTCAAAGCCTGGTTAAAGGTGATACCAAATCAAATTGTATTAACTCAGTAGCACAAAAAAACACCAGGAATTGATTTATAAGAGTATTAACCTTGTGGCATTACTGAAGACCCATCTGATTAGTAGTTATCAAGTAGTCACCCTGGCTAAATATATGGGTTTGATTTTTAATTTTGAAAATGAAAAATATTTTAAAATATATGTCTTACATCCATATGCCCAGGAAATTTTAATCAAGTTTTAAAACTTCCAAATTTAGATAAACTAATGTTTTTTGTTGTTTTGATTTTCACTCAATGAAAATAGAAAAAAACTAACTGGATAGAACAGCACAGCAGAAGCATTACTTATAGCCAAAAATGGGATGCAACAAGACTGAAGAAGAAAATGCAGGACAGTGCTTTTAAAAGCAGTCTAATGAAAAGTGAGGTCTCCTCAGGATGTCCTTAGGTAGACATTGCAGCAGAACTGCAAAGTTTTCTTTAGAAGGCTGGGGAAGAGAGGAGGAAACAGAGAAGGGGCAAGAGTGGAAAACAGAATGAGGCTCAGAATACCAAACCTTAGTGCTGTCCCTACCACCTTCCTCACTTGATCACTGGGTGATCTTGGGCAAGTTTCTTCCTTTCCCTCAGCTCATTTCCTCATCTGTAAGGTAAGTTACTAGACAAGATGGGCTTTGATGTTCAGTGTAACTCTAACTTATCTTCCCAAAGCAAAGAGCTGGGAAAGACACTGTGCCCACAATATGCAAGACACAAGGTTTACAAGCAAAGAACAAATAAAAACAAAAGACTTTTTAAAACCCCTAATGTAACTTGAATTCTTACAAATAAGCAATGATACATCATACTTTTACAAAGCCCTTCTGTGATTTCATTTTTAAAATCATTTCAAGTTTTATTTTACTTCATATTAAGATAATGGGAGATAAAGTGTTAAATGGGTTCATGCAGGAATATATGTAAAAGACACAAAAATCCAAAATAGGTAATTGTTATATTAGTAGTTCCCTTTACTGAGGGGGAGCAGACAAAAGAATGTTAGAAAAATCTTCATAAAGTGGATTATATAGAATGTGCTTTAAAAGAGTTTGGTATTTTGTTGAGTGGGAAAGAGCAATATGGGGAGTTATTGTTCAAGGGTTAAAGCTGTGCAAAATGAGTCAATTACAGAGATAGGCTCTAAAACATAGTACCTATAGTTAATAATGAGGTATTTTGTATTTAACAATTTGTTAAGAGGGTCGATCTTAGGGGTTCTGACAACAGCAGCAATAAAGGGACATAGGAAACATTTGGAGGTGATGGATATATTATTACCCGGATATTGGTTGTGGTAACAAGAGTAATATATATGTGCAAATTTGCCAAACTATATCCATTAATTATGTACAGTTTTTGTATGCAGTTTTACTTCAGTTCCTACTATATTGCCTGGCAAACAATACTTTATACTTAAAGTAAGAGCAATGATTATTGCATGTACATGTCGAAAATAATAAAGAAAGCAGGTGACAATAAGACATCGTGAGTCTTTTGGAAATAAATAGCATTCACCTGCTTTCTCATCCATTGAGATATCACCACATTTATGTACTTGTGTGTCCCTGGAAGTTTCTTGTGGGAGATTTAGTTATTCTCTTTTCGTTAGGCTCTACTAACCAAGAACAAATCACAGACTCAGACAGCATCATAAAAAGGCCCAGACCCACGATGTCCAGAGACTCCAGGCTCAGCCCACATTGATGCTAGCCCTTCAGCCATGAGACTCCATTTGCTTCTTCTTATTCTCCTTCTTTTTTCAATTCTTTTATCCCCAGGTAAGTTGGTAGCTGATTACTATAAGGTTCTGCAGATTAGAAGGCTCTATCCCTGGCCAGACAAGATCCTAGAATCAGTCCTGTGGGTTCAAGAACCTAATATTTACAGCTTCACTAGGATTATAATAGGGAAAAATAGAAAAGAGACTCATTTAGCAGTAGCTCCTGTTGATAAGATTCCATCCATGTTTTTTGATCTAGTGAGTGGATATGATCACGGATGCTGCTGAAATTCAATCCTGTCAGATCAAACTGCCTACATGTAAATTTCCATGCCCCACCAAGGTATCTCAAGATACAAAGTAAGGATACAACAGAACGTGACCTCATGAGATGCCTTTGTGGGACCTGGAAATTTATATGCAGGCAGTTAGATCTGACAGGATTGAATTTCAGCAGCATTTATTATTATATTTGCTCACTAGGTCAAAAGAGATGGATGGAATTCTATCAACAGGAGCTACTGCTAAATGAGTGCTGACAAATCTGAAAGTTTTATTCGAAGAAACAAACAGGAAAATTATAATCCTAGAGTAAGTGAAAATTATATGAAAGACTTTTCAAAATAAACTATATTTTACATGGCTATGAATAAAAAATGATTTGCAAAGTGAAACTTAGAACTAGAAAGGAGAGTTAAAGGAATTTCAGACAAGTGAATTAATAATAAGTAAAGGCATCGAGAAGTGCCGCTCATGGTATATTACAGGTAACCACACAGAAATGGGTAACATCACTTTCAATACTAAAATGGCTAAAATTTAATGGGCTAAGCATGCATTTTGAGGGCTTTTGGGAAAAAAACAGCATAATAAACCTAAAGAAGATAAAGGGAAAGTTATAAATACAAAATATAAATTAATGAAACAAATAAAAAAACTAATATTTAAAAAAATGCTTTTCATAAAGTCTAATATACTTTATAATAACCTGGCAACACTGGACAAATGAGAACATGCTTAAAATAACTATTGCAGGAATGAAAGGTTAATGTCAAAACAGATGTTTCAGAGATTCTAATAATTTTTTTAAAAATAGATTTGTGTATTATATTCCCTCTTTGCTGTGTACTTGGGGATTTTCCTGTTGCAGTTCACTATATCACGTGTCATCAATTGTGACTGTGTCATCAATTTTTATGCTGGTAAATTATGACCATCAGCATACAAATACGCTGTTAAGTATGTCCTTGCTTTTCTTCTGATACCAACTGTCATCCTATTTTTTGCTCTAGTTTTCAGCAAAACATCTTAAAATAGTTGTCCATACTCTCTGTCTTCAATTCCTCTCCTCTCATTGTCTCTTAAATATATCCCAATCGGGCTCTCTCCCCCTTTTTCGATCATGTTATTGACACCACTTTTGTTAAAGTTACCAATAATCTCCATATTGCTAGATCCAATGATCATTTTTCACTACAACTTTAATTGGCCTATTAGCAGCATTTGACACAAATCATCACTTCCTTCTTCATAGTATACTTTCTTCACTTGGCTTCCAGGATAGCACGTTCACTTGATTCTCAGCCTATCTCACTGGAGCTACCACTTCGGCTTCCTTTGTTTCTTCCTCATCTTTTCCCATCACACTTCCTATTGGAGAGCTCCAGAGCTCAGTTCCTGCTTCTCTTCTCTTCTCCCTCACCACACACTCGGGAGGGGCTCAGCAAGTCTCATCCTTTTAAATTCTCCTTTTGGACCTCCTTTTGAACTCCAGGCTTGTAATAAATTATCCAACTGCATCACTGGTATATCTATTTGGACACTTAATTTCAAAAGTAATAGATATTGAAAAGTGAACTCATGATTTTCCCTCATAAACCTCTACATACAGATTTTCTCTTCTTGCAGAATGTCATGGTCAGCACTGGAGCCTCTCTTAGCTCTCCTGTACACTTTCATCCTCAGCAAGACTCTATTTCTGCACCTCAAGAATCTCTCAGGGCTCCCATCCCTTGCCCAGTCTTGGGCAGTAGCTACCCCACACTCAGTGAAAGACCAAAGAATCTGCTTCTCTCATCTACCTGCCCTGTCCTGCCTTCAGACCTCATCAGGCCCCTCTGCTTATGCACCTCTGAGAAAAGAGAGTGAAGGCGGGATTTTCTCAGCTCCCCCACCCACTCCCCAGTAACAGAGGATTTTCCCCAATTCTCACAGTAAGACCTCTACCTTGCTCTGACCTCAAATTGCAGCAGTTCCTACATGCCTGTCCCTCAAAAGTGTCTCAGGTAGTTCTGGTCTCCATCCTATCTTACCTAGGAGCACACAAGATAGGTCATGAAAAAACCATTAGTGGGGCCGGGCGCGGTGGCTCAGGCTTGTAATCCCAGCACTTTGGGAAGCCGAGGTGGGCAGATAAAGAGGTCAGTGGCTAACACGGTGAAACGCCATCTCTACTAAATACAAAAAATTAGCCAGGCATGGTGGCATGTGCCTGTAGTCCCAGCTACTTGGGAGGCTGAGTCAGGAGAATCGCTTGAACCCTGGAAGCGGAGATTGCAGTGAGACGAGATCGCACCATTGCACTCCAGCCTGGGTGACAGAGTGAGACTGCAGAGAGAGAGAGAGAGAGAGAGAGAGAAGGGAAAGAAGGAAGGAAGGAAGGAAGGAAGGAAGGAAGGAAGGAAGGGGAGAGAGAAAGAAAGAAAGAGAGAGAGAAGAAAGAAAGAAAGAAAGAAAGAGAGGGAAAGGAACAGAAGGAAAGAAGGAAAGAAAGAAAAAGAAAGGAAGGAAGAAAGAAAGAAAGAAAGGAAAAAAGAAAGAAAGAAAGAATGAATGAATGAATGAATGAAAGAAAGAAAAGCATTAGCGAGGGAGAGTGAGTGAGAGTGAGTGTGTTTGGGCCCCTACTGATGATGTTAAACTATCACAAGCCCACACTC